>NC_091977.1:387792394-387887125 GCF_044704955.1 Pristiophorus japonicus | reverse complement strand
CCGGCCCCCTCCCTCTCCTCTTCCCCCCCCTCTCCCCCCCCCCTCTCCCCCCACTCTCGCTCTCCTCTCTCTCTCCCTCCCTCTCTCCCCCCCATCCTCCCTCTCCCCCCTCCTTCTCTCCCTCTCTCCCCGCTCCCTCTCTTCCCCCCTCCCTCTCTCCCCCCCCTCCCTCACTCCCCCTCCCCTCCCCCCCTCTCTGCCGCCCTCTCTCCTCCCCAATCTTCTCCTCCCCCCTCTCCCCCACCCTCTCTCCCCCCAACCCTCCCTCTCCCCCCCTCCTTCTCTCCTCTCCCTCACCCTACCCTCTCTTCCCCCTACCCTCTCTCCCCCCCTACCCTCTCTCCCCCCTACCCTCTCTCTCCCCCCTACCCTCTCTCTCCCCCCCTACCTCCCCCTCCCCCCCTACCCTCTCTCTCTCCCCCTACCCTCTCTAGAGAGACATAGACCACTATAATTCCCCCTACCCTCTCTCTTCCCCCCACCTTCCCTCTCTCCCCCCCTACCCTCTCTCTTCCCCCCCTACCCCTCCCCCCTCTTCTCCCCCTCCCTCCCTTTCCCCTCCCCCCTCCCCTCTCTTCCCCCCCCCTACCCTCTCTCTTCCCCCCCTACCCTCTCTCTTCCCCCCTACCCTCTCTCTCCCCCCTACCCTCTCTCTCCCCCCTACCCTCTCTCTCCCCCCCTACCCTCTCTCTCCCCCCTACCCTCTCTCTCCCCCCCTACCCTCTCTCTCCCCCCCCTACCCTCTCTCTCCCCCCTACACCTCTCCCTCCCCCCCTACCCTCTCTCTCCCCCCTACCCTCTCTCTCCCTCTCCTCTCCCTACCTCTCCTCTCCCCCCTCCCTCCCTCTCATTCTCTCCCTCTCCTTCCCCCCCTCCATCTCCTCTTCCCCCCCCCCCCCTCTCCTCTCTCCCCCCCCCCTTCCCCCCACTCTCGCTCTCCTCTCTCTCTCCCTCCCTCTCTCCCCCCCACCCTCCCTCTCCCCCCTCCTTCTCTCCCTCTCTCCCCGCTCCCTCTCTCCCCCCTCCCTCTCTCCCCCCCTCCCTCTCTCCCCCCTCCCTCTCTCCCCCCCTCCCTCTCTCCCCCCCTCTCTGCCGCCCTCTCTCCTCCCCAATCTTCTCCTCCCCCGTCTCCCCCACCCTCTCTCCCCCACCCTCCCTCTCCCCCACCCTCCCTCTCCCCCCTCCTTCTCTCCCTCTCTCCCTCTCTCTCCCCTACCCTCTCTCTCCCCCTACCCTCTCTCTCCCCCTACCCTCTCTCTCCCCCCTACCCTCTCTGTCCCCCCTACCCTCTCTCACCCACCCTCTCTCTCCCCCCCTACCCTCTCTCTCCCCCCCTACCCTCTCTCTCCCCCCCTACCCTCTCTCTCCCCCTCTACCCTCTCTCTTCCCCCCTACCCTCTCTCTTCCCCCCTACCCTCTCTCTTCCCCCCTACCCTCTCTCTTCCCCCCTACCCTCTTTCTTCCCCCCTACCCTCTCTCTCCCCCCCTCTCTCTCCCCCCTCTCTCTCCCCACCTCTCTCTTTCCCCCTCTCTCCCCCCCTCTCTCTCCCCCCCTCTCTCTCCCCCCCTCTCTCTTCCGCCCTCTCTCTTCCCCCCCCCTCTTCCCCCTCCCCCCCTCCTCCCCTCCTCCCCCCCACCCCTCGCTGTCAGAAACACAGAGACACAGACAGAGAGATAGAGAGACACTGACAGACAGAGAGACACACACTGGGGGGGGCCCCCATCCCAGCACGCTGTTGGAGGGCTCCCGGTGCTGCAGTCGGTGAGTAGAAACTTATTTTTTATTTATTGATTTGTTAATTATTTTTTATTAATTTTTTTGATTGATTTATTGGTTGATTTATTGATCAATGTATCATTTATTATTGATGATAGCGCTTTATTTGTAAAAGTGATGTGTTTCATGTTTGTAAACATCCCTTCACCCCCCCCCCCCCCCCCAATCTCTCTTCCTTGCGCCTGATTTTCTAAGTGTTGGCAAGGTTTTTCTGAGCGTTCAAAAATCTACACTTACTTCATTCTAAGTTAGTTTGGAGTAAGTTTTCGCTGCTTAAACTTGCAAAACAGGCGTAAGTGGCTGGACACGCCCCCTTTTGGAAAATAAAAATCTGTTCTAAAATGAAACTGTTCTAACTCACTAGAACTGGAGCAATCTAAATGCCGAGAATTGTAATTTCTAAGATATTCCATTCTAAACTAGTTGCTCCAAAAAAATAGGAGCAACTCAGGCCGAAACTTGACCCCTGAATCTTGACATGGACTCTCTAAGCTACTTTAGTTTAATGTTGGCTTTGTTTTCTCATAGTTTTTATGAAATAGTTCAGTTCCTTGGTGCAATATGCACCATTTTATGAGTAGTTTTGTTGCATGTTATCCAAGTCTGACTAATTGAATAAAGAATTCTAGTTTTGTAGCCCATCCCCTTTCTAAGCGCAAGTGATTGTCCAATTTGAATAGCTTGGGAATTATAATGCTTAAGCTATTGTTTGAATATTATTACAATTGTATTACTATTTTTAGTGTACATTATATCATAGTTCATATTTCAGTAGGGTTTCTAAAAATAAAAGCATATTTTATTGAACCATACTGCATGTGATGGCCTGCACAGTAAGTTGTTTGTCCCATAGTAGTATTCTGTCATAGACTATGGCTACCCTTTATATTTCTGTCATTACTTGATGCAGCCCAACCCAGCTACTTTGATTAGTGGAATAATGAATGAGCAAATGAAATGGAAGTGGGCCAAAGTAAGTTCTCACTGAACTTCACTGTTCAATTGACATCAAACATGCAGTCTTTTACCAACTGAATATGACCTTCAATTTTCTGAACTCACATCTTTGTCTCGTTTCTTTCCTATCTCCCCTTGTACCCTCTCTGAGCTCATCTTGTCCATGAGACCCATCTCGTGCTCCCTCAACCCCATTCCCACCAAACTGCTGACCACCAACTTCCATTCCTGGCCCCTATGTTAGCTGATACTGTTGACAGTTCCCATTCCTTGGGTACTGTCCCCCTCCCCTTCAAATCTGCCATCATCACCCACTCCTCAAAAAACCCCACCCTTGACCCGCTGTCCTTGCAAACTACTGCCATCTCCAACCTCCCTTTCCGCTCAAGTCCTTGAACGTGTTGTCTCCTCATAAATCTGTGCCCATCTCTCCCGCAACTCCATGTTTGAATACCTCTAATCGGGTTTCTGCCCCGCCACAGCACTGAAACGGCCCTTATCAAAGTCACAAATTACAACCAATATGATTGTGATCAAGCTAACCTATCACTCCTCATCCTTTTCAACCACTCTGCAGCCTTTGATGCAGTTGACCGCACCATTCTGCTCCTACGCCTCTGTTGTTGAGCTGGCTGGGACTGCCTTCACCTAGTTCCATTCCAATCTATTCAGTCGTAGACAGAGAATCACCTGCAATTTCTTCTCTTCTCGCTCCTACATCATTGCCTCTGGACACCCTCAAGGATCTATTCTTGACTGCCTCCTATTTCTCATTTACATGCTGCCGTTCAGCGATATCCCCCAAAACACGATGCCTGGTTCCACATGTACTCTGATGATACCCAGCACTACCTCTCCACCACTTCTCTCAACCCCACTACTGTCTCTGATTTGTCACATTGCTTGTCCGACATCCAGTATTGGATGAGCAGAAATTTCCTGTAATTAAATATTGGGAAGTCCGAAGCCATTATCTTCAGTCCCCATCACAAACTTGTCATCGACTTCATCCGTCTCCTTGGCCACTGTCAGGCTGCTCGAGACTATTTGCAACCTGAGCAGAACTAACGACCCCATATCCTCTTTAATAAATTAGGCATTAAACCAAATAAATTTATTGAGCATTTAAAGAATAAGTGAACAGTAGTAATGACACAACATAGATTTTACAGTTATTAAACTGAACTAACTCAAAAATAGAACATAAATAGTCACGATTACAACAACAACTTGTATTTATATAGCACCTTTAACATAGTAAATTACCCCAAGGCACTTCACAAGAGTGTTATCAAACAAAATTTGACACTGAGCTACATAAGGAGAAATTAGGGCAGATGGCCAAAAGCTTGGTCAAAGGTAGGTTTTAAGGAGTATCCTAAAGGAGGTGGAGAGGTTATGGGAAGGAACTCCAGAGCTTTTGGGGCTTTGGCAGCTGAAGGCACGGCCGCCAATGGTGGAGCAATTAAAATCGGAGATGCGCAAGAGGCCAGAATTGGAGGAGCACAGATATTTCAGAGGGTTGTGAGCTGGAGGAGATTACAGAGATAGGGAGGGCAAGGCCAGTGAGTGATTTGAAAACAATGATGAGAATTTTAAAATCAAGGTGTTGCTTAACCAGAAGCCAGTGTAGGTCAGCAAGCACATGGGTAATAGGATATGTTCCCTATAAAAACAAATGTTGGCCCTGCACTGTGCGAGCCATTCAACATACTGCACATACACGGTTTTTACATTGAAAAGCTAGTTGCGGGTGTTCCCTGGATCAGTGTGCAGTTGTGTGGGCGCGCACCTTACAGGGATCACTGGTTATAGGTGAACGGAACTTGTTGCGAGTTAGTTCACAGGCAGCAGAATTTTGGATAACTCTGAAAAGTGTAAGAGTTCTGCCTGACCTGCCTACCTTAACTTCCCAATTTTAATTTGTCCTGGTATTTTCACCTTTTGCCAGAACAATTTGCTTGGATTCCTTCATAATCTTGCATACTTCAGTTAGGTTACCTCAAAACCTCTTTTCCAAATAATCAAACCTAACTTAGTTAACCATTTATTTCAGGGGTGAGGATAAGATGTGAAGTTGTTGTAATATTTTGTGTGGAAAATTGTTTACCAAACTAAGCAGATAATTTATAGGGAAGGTCAGAATTATCATCCTAGCACCTATGCAGCTTATGATCACATGCACTCAATTTCAAAAATTCCTCTTTAATCTATAATATATTCCCTTGTGAATGATCTAGTACCAGACAATACTTGTCATAACTTTTAAAAAGAGAATATTTATAAATTATTCAATTTATAAAGAGCTGCAAATCAGCTTATCAATGTAATTAAATAAATATTTATTTTAAAGCCCTGGTTATGGGAAGAAGACATGCAGCTGAAGGAAGGTGTGAGAAGATTTGGATCTGGAAACTGGACCAAGATTTGGGAGCACTGTGAATTCAACAATCGTACCAGTGTAATGCTGAAGGACAGATGGAGAACCATGAAAAAGCTCTGCATGGTCAACTCTGATAATGATGAGAGTGATAGCTGAGAAATAATAGCACTTAAAATTCCAGTCATTGATCACCATCATAAATGGATGGACTGGTGATCTTTTCATATTTTTATGGTAATGTGTAGATCAACGTATTTAACTGCCAGATCCATCGCTTTGAAACATCTACGTTCATTCAGTAGACTTTGAGGAGGACTTGATATATCAGACACATTTGGTAAATTTCTCAAATATACCATCTAATTGTGTACACATTTTGTCTTGTGTTTATCTAAATTCTGTCTTTAGTGAAATGCTTGCTTTGTGAAATATGAAGATTGCACATCTGAATGTTTCTGTTCCATGTGCTGTGTGGGAGGAGGGAGTGGATGCAGCTGCATTTTGATAGTCCCCAAATCTACCCAGTATTGACAACCATTCGATATTACACCTTTGTTCCACCAGTATCTTAATGATGTGTTCCTTAAACATGGTGCAGAGACCAATCAAGGCATAGCAGATATTTTGATTAGATCTTTCCCAGTGTTTGAGGTTGAGTGCACTGCAAGTGAATGGGAAGTGACGTATCAAAGACTCATATATGAGTGCCTGTTTGGACCCAGGGCAGCTCTTGTGTATTAAAGAGCATCAAACCTTTACATGAGAGCCCATTAGCCTATTTTGTGAGCTGCTGTGAATATCCTATTTGGTGTTCTTGTCATTTAGCATAGAAATTGCAATGAAAAGTTCACACCATATTATAATTGAGTGTCATGTTAAACAATTGTTTTACCAAAATATCCCCATACCATGCTACTTTAGTCTCATTGTATAAAATAACATTAAAATAATGGCCAGATAGAGAAAAGTGATTGTTCCCTAGTGTACTGTGTGGGATGGAGGTATTAAAATAATTTGATGTCTATCTTAAGCCTCTATTAAAGTGTTGAACTCAAAGCAAGGTCAGTGTTTAAACCCCAGTCTCACTGGCTATTATTGGAACACAGTTGTTAGATGGGTTTTACAAGTTCCCAGTTTGGTAATGAAGGGACAAGAAAAGACTGTCAGGACCAGTTCTATCCCACAAAAGTGTGGCAGCTCCTTTCAGCTTATTGTGGAGCAACAATAATCTGGAGATGTCGGCATTCTCGGCTCAAATCTCCTCCTGGTTGAACAAGAAACCATGCCAGTAGAAATTCTGAATGGCTGAAAGATTAAATCTTGGGAGCTCAAAATTTTAAGTGAACTAAATGCAGTTTAATTCTAAATGTTCTGCATATCCCATATTGGGATGCAATTTTTATTAACGATTAGCTACATAGTGTAAGGTCTGTTGCTGTGCACTGAGCGTGGTAAAATCACAGTATATTCCTGTTTTTTTGTATCATTGCAGAAGTGTTGGCTGGAAGCTAGCCAACTCCCTACAGGGAGGGAAACTGCAGAGTAGCAACATGATACCGCTGTTACATGCCCATTATTGAAAGATGCTGCCAGGAGCTTTTTTAGAAAAACTTTCGGGAAGGAGAGAATTTAAATTTTAAATTAAATGATAGAAATACTGTTTAGTTTCAATATCTGTATATGATTCATGTTAATAAATGTTCTTCATAAACATCAGGATGCAGCATTTTGTCTCTTTTGTTACAACATACTTCAATATTTCTCTTTTTTAAATTCTACTCCCAACTCCCTTGCTAATAGTGAGCATGGATCATTCATCCTTCCCAATGTATTTTTAATTTTTGAATACATTAAGCTACCATTAGTATTTTATATATACCAACAGAGGTGCAGTATTGAAAATCCGGAATTCCGGAATGTTCTGGAATCCGGACTCTGGGCCGATCGGTGGCAGGGTTGTCCGAAATCTGTAAAATGTTTTGGAATCCGGACCCATCGACCTCGGGGCCCTGTCACTGCCTGACCTCTGGCCTCTCCTCGCCTCGCTCACCTTGCCCCCGCTGCCCTTACCTCGGGGCCTCCTCGCCAGCCCGTCCGAACACCGCCTCCACATCGAACATCTCGGCGGGTCCCGTCCGAACCCCTTCCCCACGGCGGGTCCCGCCCGAACCCCTTCCCCATAGCAGGGCCCCTTCCCCACGGCAGGTCCCGCCCGAACCCCTTCCCCATAGCAGGGCCCCTTCCCCACGGCAGGTCCCGCCCGAACCTCTTCCCCATAGCAGGGCCCACCCGAGCCCCTTCCCCACGGCAGGGCCCGCCCGAGCCCCTTCCCCACGGCGGGTCCCGCCCGAGCCCCTTCCCCACGGCGGGTCCCGCCCGAGCCCCTTCCCCATAGCAGGGCCCCTTCCCCACGGCAGGTCCCGCCCGAACCTCTTCCCCATAGCAGGGCCCCTTCCCCACGGCAGGTCCCGCCCGAACCCCTTCCCCATAGCAGGGCCCCTTCCCCACGGCAGGTCCCGCCCGAACCTCTTCCCCATAGCAGGGCCCCTTCCCCACGGCAGGTCCCGCCCGAACCCCTTCCCCATAGCAGGGCCCTTTCCCCACGGCAGGTCCCGCCCGAACCCCTTCCCCATAGCAGGGCCCTTTCCCCACGGCAGGTCCCGCCCGAACCTCTTCCCCATAGCAGGGCCCGCCCGAGCCCCTTCCCCACGGCAGGGCCCGCCCGAGCCCCTTCCCCACGGCGGGTCCCGCCCGAGCCCCTTCCCCACGGCGGGTCCCGCCCGAGCCCCTTCCCCATAGCAGGGCCCCTTCCCCACGGCAGGTCCCGCCCGAACCCCTTCCCCATAGCAGGGCCCCTTCCCCACGGCAGGTCCCGCCCGAACCTCTTCCCCATAGCAGGGCCCCTTCCCCACGGCGGGTCCCGCCCGAACCCCTTCCCCATAGCAGGGCCCCTTCCCCACGGCGGGTCCCGCCGAACCTCTTCCCCATAGCAGGGCCCCTTCCCCACGGCGGGTCCCGCCCAAACCCCTTCCCAATAGCAGGGCCCCTTCCCCACGGCAGGTCCCGCCCGAACCTCTTCCCCATAGCAGGGCCCGCCCGAACCTCTTCCCCATAGCAGGGCCCGCCCGAGCCCCTTCCCCAAAGCAGGGCCCCTTCCCCACGGCGGGTCCCGCCCGAACCCCTTCCCCACGGCGGGTCCCGCCCGAACCCCTTCCCCATAGCAGGGCCCGCCCGAGCCCCTTCCCCACGGCGGGTCCCGCCCGAGCCCCTTCCCCACGGCAGGTCCCGCCCGAACCTCTTCCCCATAGCAGGGACCGCCCGAGCCCCTTCCCCATAGCAGGGCCCCTTCCCCACGGCGGGTCCCACCCGAACCTCTTCCCCATAGCAGGGCCCGCCCGAGCCCCTTCCCCATAGCAGGGCCCGCCCGAACCCCTTCCCCACGGCAAGTCCCGCCCGAGCCCCTTCCCCACGGCGGGTCCCGCCCGAGCCCCTTCCCCACGGCAGGTCCCGCCTGAGCCCCTTCCCCACAGCAGGGCCCCTTCCCCACGGCGGGTCCCGCCCGAGCCCCTTCCCCACGGCGGGTCCCGCCCGAGCCCCTTCCCCACGGCAGGGCCCGCCCGAGCCCCTTCCCCATAGCAGGGCCCCTTCCCCACGGCGGGTCCCGCCCGAGCCCCTTCCGCATAGCAGGGTCCCTTCCCCACGGCGGGTCCCGCCCAAGCCCCTTCCCCACGGCAGGGCCCGCCCGAGCCCCTTCCCCACGGCGGGTCCCGCCCGAGCCCCTTCCCCACGGCAGGGCCCGCCCGAGCCCCTTCCCCACGGCGGAGCCCGCCCTAATAGTTTCCCCTCAGTGAGGCTCGCCCACCCGAACAGCTCCTCAGCGGGGACACCCCCCTCCCATTTTCTGACGTTCCGAAATCCAGAAATACCCAAACCTGGGCTCGGGTGTTTCCGGATTCGTGATGTCAGAAAGACAATCGAAAGTCCGGAAAAATCCAGAACGGCGTTGGTCCCGAGGGCTCCGGATTCACAACACTTAACCTGTATGCCCAAACTGACCAATATTTAATGTATGACATTTTTGTACTTTTTTAAAAAAAAATTTAAAGCATCTTTTTGAGTAAACCTGATCTTATTCTATCATGGACAAATTTCCCTTGTATATTAGAAGTTTTGTAAGAAAAATCGAAAAGGTAAATTCCAAGAAATAACTTTATTTAAAGGATTCTGCACTTGAGCAAGAATACTGAGGCAGTTCTTCCCAGTCTAACAGAGTAATATGGTTCATTGTCTTTTTGCATCCTTCCTGTTTAGTTACCTTAATCCAAAGAAAGATTTAGTGAACTTTTGCTTTCTTTGTTGCCAATACATGAATGGAAATGCTTACAGTGCCTGCAAGAGTGAATAAACTGGATTTCTTAGGGTCACAACTTGGCAAGAGGCAGAAACAAACAAAGAGCAGCTTACCTTAGCTTCTGGGTTAGGGCATAGTACTCGGGACCAAAGAACTTGACTGGAAGAGTGGTGGTGGACAGAGATGTCAACGCTTATTACAAATGCTTCATTACGGTTCCCAACCTGTGCATTGTTTCTAAATAGATATTTTTCAGTAGCATCTCTACTTTGTAAATTCATTGAACTGTATTAGATTTAAATGAATGACTGTGTATGAGCAGGCAGCAAGTTACCTTTTGACAAATCCACTGTCTGGTGGCATATTTGAATGAGCACACGCTATCTTGTTTCCTCAATCTATAGTTCCTGGTCTGAATCATTGTTATTAGGAAATGCTATGGGAAAGCAAAAATTTCGAATTAGAGTAGAGGGAAAACCAATAGGAAGGTCATCTCTAGATGGCTCTTGTGCATCTCTTTGTTTCAGAGCATCATCTGCCCTCTCTTTTAATTGGTGCATGATTTAGTAGACCAGAGTGAAAATGGAAAGGAAAAATAGAATTATTAAAAATAAAAGATGAAGCACAACTGCAGAGTCTGATGAGGCCAATGCTCCTATTGTACAGGAATGGATTAAGGGGGCCCCGGGCAGTACCCTGGCTATGGGCCCCCTACACTATTCACATCCTGCAGTAAATTACATTAGTGAGCCAAGTCACAGGGCACCATACTGAGTATGCATCTGGTCAGCTCTACATCTCAGGTTATGTTCTCATTGATACTATGATGACACTCATTTAATATTTTATTGTTTCCAAACAATCAAACCGATACCTTGAAACCCTGTATAAACAGTAAACAACAACTTTAATTTTAAAAATCCTTACATTTTGAAACTAAATCAACAATGACAATAATTTAGAACAAGACAGTACAATTTTTTTTGGAAGACCATCATTTGCATTCCATTTTCTCCACAGGGGTCACTACAAGTATAACATTACATTGGTCTTTTCCTAGATTTTTGTCGGCTAAACTCGTTAATGATTTTCAAGAAGTCAAGTCCCTTCAGTACTTCGCTCTCGATGCTCATGATTGAAAGACTATTAAGTCGATCTTGTCCCATTTGGTTTCTGACCTCATCCTTGATGTGTTTTATTTTGAGAAGAGCCACTCACCACTGCAATTTGATACCATCATCGACAGATATAGCCGAAGAGCTATTTCAATGTTCGAAAAGGTTTGGGTGAGGGTGTGTGTATGGAGGAATTGGTACATTCTCAGCTCTGCTGACTTAGTTTGTTTGACACAAATTGAAGTTTGAAGCTCTGTTGAGGATGCCGCCAGGCTAGAAAACTTGATGAATTCACTTTCAATCATAAGTTCCAGATCTTTGGGATTTGCTACGGCTTGCTTGATCTCGTGTGTGGAGAGAGCGGCTAGCTTGGACAGGAATCCAAACTTACAGTTGGTTTCCTTGTATGCTTCAAGGCGATGTTTCAAGGTACTGATTAATTGATCAATGATGACAAGGAACACTTCAGTTTTGAATTTCTCCTTGGGTGACAGCACAGTGTTTTCAGCATCTCCATCGTCATAGCGGCGGTTGCTTACCCGGACACGCCTCTGAGCAGAATTGTACTCATGGCCACACAGTTTAATCCTTAGGTCTTCGAAGTCCTCAAGCTCTGTCCACTGGGTCTTAACAAAATCAACAAGGGACTTGAGCAAGGACACCATGACATTCAGATTCAAGCCGGTCTCTTGAAGTGAGAGATTGGTCAGGTGAAAGCGCTTCAAGACTGTGTTCCAAATAACAATGAGAATAACTGAATCCAGTTTGTCAAGGCTCAACTAAGCTTCATTCGGCATTCACCTTTCTGTTCCTCGTCAGTTGCCAGGGATTCCAACACTTCACATATGGGAGTGTAACCTTTGAGCAGGGCTGATACTGCTTCATACCTTGCTGACCATCGAGTAGCAGAAAGCTGTTTGACGACATACAACCATATAAAGGCTTTAGTTTTTCATAAAGTAGTCACCAGCGATACGTCAATGCAGAGAAAAAACTATAACTTTTGTACAATGTCAAAAAATCTGACGATCACTGGGCTGCATTCGGCACTGTTTTTCCCCATAAGGTTGAGTGAGTGCTGCACATGGTATAAACGTCACATATGGGCATTGCTCTGATAGTTTGGACACCAATGTATTTCCCACTCGTATTTGAAGCATTATCATAAGATTGCGACAATTTTGTATGTCGATCCCGTTCTCATCTAGGAAGGTCAGTATTATTTCTGCTATTTCTTGTCAAGTAGGACCGATTATCAGCAAGGACTTTAGGAACCTTTCTTCAGGACCAGTTGGTAGAACAGTGCAGATGACAAATGTCAGTGATCTGAGTGTGTGACATCTGGCGTTGAATCAACAGATATTGAATAGAACTTCACTGATTTCAATTCCTGGATAATTGTCTCAAGTACTTTGCCACACATCAGACTAATCAATTCTTCACAAGTGGTGGCAGACAAGTATGAAATATGCCCCTTGCCTTTGATGGCGAAACGCTTGATGTGTTCAGCAAAAAATGCATCGTAGTTTGCGAGAATCTCCAACACACTCAAGTAATTACCATTACTTGGAGACCCAACGATTTTGTCTCTGCCTCGCAATGAAACATCTCATTCACAGAGAAACTTTATCACACAGACAGCCCGCTCTAGCACCTTGTGCCAGTACTGCCGTTCATTTACAAACTGGAAGACAATATGGCCATCCACACAACCAGTGCCTGCTTGTCTAGTGCACATTACTACCATGGCTTCTCTATGCTGGTAGCTGTTTTCATGAGATGAAATCCTCTTATCTCCATGCTTCCAATCATTAAACCCATGAGTAAAGTGGCTACTTGTTCGTGCTTTGACCTTGCAAGCAAAGCAGTATACTCTGCCGTTTGAAGGTGAATAACAGAGCCACGTTCGCTCGACATGTTCCCCTGTCAGCGGGTGCACACATGAAGAAGGACTTTGAATAGTATCAGCAACATCCTTCCTTGGCATGAATCACGCTGGGGTTTTGGAAGTCTTTATCACAGTTTTGGCAGTCCTCACTACCTTTTGCAATCCAATGGCTTTGCATGTCTTCTGAGATATTGTCTCCCCACAGCCCAATGTCACTCATAAGTTGTGCCACTTTCAGCTCAGTATGCACCAGTTGGTTTTCATCTTCTTCAACTTTATGGACTTGGAGTTCCAACTCGGCCAACTCCGGGTCGGATTAGTGGTTTAATTGTTGAAGTTGACTGCACAGCATTGTCTTGACTTTCATCTTCGTGATCTTGAGTTTTAGTTGGGAAAAATTATTTCGTTTAAGCAGTTTAGCTACTTCTCGTCTCTTTCTTTTGCTCCTCATGTAGCTGGTGCTCTTTCCTTTTTTTCGCCGCCGATTTGTGTGTAGAATGCATCACTAGGAAAAGAGCATCGAGAGTCTGTTTATATCAAGTCGAAAATAACATGCGCCTGAGCCCTCGCAGCTTCGCTCCACGCCTCCGCTGTTGCTATGCCACTTATGTCAATGCTGTTTACCCTTACCCTTAATCCGACCCTGTATGGGCCCACTCTAGGCTTTGGCCTCGGGCAACGCTACCCAATTCGTTTGACATGTTCTATCTATACAGCTGTAAGTGAAGCCCCATTTTTGATTGGATTTGGATTGGACATTTTTTATCCCTGTTTTTAAAGAAAATGCATGGCAATAGTGGAACATCATTATGCAGTGCTGTAAACTGACGCAGGTTTGGTTCTTTCATTCTCCTGAGTACCTGACCTTAGTGATGTTACTAAAGTGGGAAAAAGTAGAACTCTGAAGTAGAATAGACAGAGGCCTGGAAGCAGGTACCTAGAGGAAGCATATAGTCCAAAGAGACTTGGGGAAAAATAGTAAAGAAAATTGCTGCCACCATCGGATATTGTAAATGTTCTGCCCTAGAGCACTAACCTTCATCTCAATAGCTAAAAAGTAATTTATCAAGTCAGTAAAATATTTTAACTTCTTGGTTCCCTTCAATATTTGGTGAGTTTGTTAATCTGCATTACCAAGACCGAGAAGTGTCTTCTATAAGCTGAAAAACTTTTAGATTTGAAACAATTTTTATTATGTGGCATAAATTAAGTGGTGTAAATTTGGATGTCTTTAGTAGTAGCCACTTGCATATTTCTGCTGGGGTTATTATCCATCTTGTCTACAATACACAAGATCATGTAACACTAATAATTTATTTCAAACGTTAGCTTGCTTGAAGCTTTCCATTTCTGCAGGTGGCAAGAGCCTGAATTCACAGAATGTCTACAGGGCGACCACCACTCTACCAATGGCACTAAAAGTCACCATTGCCCTCAATTTATTCGCCAGCGGATCCTTCCAGTCTGCAGCATGAGACAGTGCTACACGTCCCAGTTTTCTGTCCATCGCTGCATGCGGGAGGTCACTGAGGCGCTCTATACCAGAAGAAGAGGCTACGTTTACTTCTCTCCAAATAGATAGAAGCAGGAGGAGTGTGCATGTGGCTCTGCCAGGATATCGGGCTTCCCCATGGTGCAAGGCACCATTGATTGCACCCATGTGGCTTTGCGGCCGTCCTATAATAATGCTGAGATGTTTCATAACCACAAAGGCTACTACTGTTCACGTAACATGCAGTTGTTGTGCAACCACGCCCAGTGCTTCCTGATGGTCAATGCCCGCTTTCCTGGCAGCAGCTATGTTTCCTTCATCCTGCGTCAGTCCGGTATGCCAGCAATCTTTCAGCAACCACGTCACATCCAGATGCTCAGAGACGGGGGCTATCTGCTCTGCACCTGGTTGATGACTCCCCTTCGCAACCCCACCATTCGTGCCCAGCGCTCATATAATGATAGCCATGTTGCCACCAGGAACATCATCGAGCAGATCATCGAGCAGACCATCGGGCTGCTGAAGCAACGGTTTCACTGCTTTGAATGCTCGGGGGCAGCCCTCCAGTACACGCTGGAGCACGTGTCCCATTTCGTGGTGATCTGCTGCATGCTTCATAAGTTGGCCATCTGAGGACGCAGCACTTGCCAACAAGGATTGCGGGACCACCAGAGGAAGAGGTAGAGGAGGAGGAGGAGAAGGGAGGAGGCAGACAGCAAATCCCCCTTTGGCACGGGTTGTTTGTGAACGTCTCATCAGACTCTGATTCAAGTGAATCAAACCCCAGATCCCCATTGCTCACCACATCCTCATCAATCACATCCCCATCATACGATCCCTCTCACAGAATATCACAGCATTCTCCTGGGCACAAAGTGGAACTGAACGCCATCACAAAAAAACAATTTCAAACAAAATTATTAAATTTATCAAGAATCAATTCACTCATACTATATGAATGAGTCACCCTTGTGCAATCCCTTAGTGCCTGTCATTCGGGTCCCCTTTCCTGTCCTAGTGCTCCTGCAGAGTACACCCTCACTGGCTACAGCATAGCTGGTGGAAGGCTGCTGAGTTTCCATGGGGGAGACTTTAGATGACCTTGAGCAGCTCTGGAACTTGAAGACCCAGCTGTCGACTGCACCACCTCGGCATGGACAGCATCAGTCTGGGCTGGCCGATGGACAGGCAGCGGCAATGGTGGAGTGACAGTGGTGGGAACAGAAATGCTGTAATCCTGAGAGAGGACAGCAAGTTTCTATACTACTGGCCCACTGCACCAGGGTGGTGCCTCAGCATTCCTACCAAGCTGGTGGAGGACAAATTCCTGGCCTCCTGCGACACCCTGCAAGCCCCATTCAACAATGGTAAACCCAGCCTTGCGTGGCAGCAAGCTGAGACTGCTCGACGGCGGTCTGCGCTTCCGCTGCAGCACTAATTCATTGGGTTGTTTCCACCTATGCTGCAATGGTAGCCATGGCATCGTACAATCACACAGGGTATCATGTCTGGGTTGACACAGTGTCTCCTGAAATTTTCCATCATTTCAAGCCTGGAAATCATGGTCTCCAAGCTCTGCATAAAGCCCCATGGAATTTTGGAGGCGGTGTTCTCCATGCTCCTTGATGTTGCCAAATGGCTCTCTGCCAGGCTTTCCATTGCACCGAGAAATTCAGTGTGCAAGGCCATCACCCTTCTTCTGAAGGCTGCCACATTGAGGTCCTCATCTGAGTCGTATGCAGCAAAACTCGCACGCGAACTTGCTCTCTGGGGAGCTGACCCCCGAGCTACCCTTTCCCCCTGGCTTTGCTGCAGCCCAATTGTGCCCGGTGCCTCACCCTGTGCAGATCCCGCATCTACACTACTCTCTAAATTGCGCGCAGTGCCAGTTTCTGAGCTGCTGTCTGCAAGCGTCAGGTGCAGTGATGCTGTGTCTTCTTCTCCCCCCTTGCTCTCCTCCATCACCTTGGGGACAGGCTGTGTTGCTGCTTGTTCTTGGTTATCTCAAAGCAGAAAAGCACAAGAGTCGGGTTATGGTGAGGGGAGGGATGGAGAAGCAAGATATGCATGCATACAGCATCATCAGCTTGAAAGTGGAAAGAGATTGTGGGATGAGCGGGAAGTGGGATGTGAAAAGAAGCATTAGGAATGAGCATACCATTGTTGTTCCCAAGGGCTTCAACTTCTCCCGTTGCCATGGCCTGGGTGACTTCCCCTCCAATGGTGTCAAGAACTCTCTCCTCCAGTTGGCTCAAGGCCTGTATGGCAGCTTGTCCCCAGTCCCACTGCCGTTGCTCCCGACAATTATGTGCGACCTTGGCCTGCAAAGGGAAGTGTGTGAGTGAGTGTAGTGCTATGTGTTTGGGTGATGTGCCTGCCATTAGTCAACAGCTGTCAGTGTGCAAGATGTGAGCTTTGCAGCAGTGTTAAGGTTGTGAGAGTGAAGTGAAGCTATGATTGTGAGGTTTGAGTGGTGATAGGTTGAGATTGTTGGTAAGCAAGTACTTGGAGTGTGGTGCAATGTGCGGCGTGTGAGGCTTGTGGTGCAGATGGTGGGATATGGCATTTGCTGAAGCCTTCACTCACCTTGACTTGCCATGTGAGGTCATTAAACTTTGTGTGGCATTGGATGGAGGATCTGGGGAATACACTGGTGGCTGTACATAGTCACATATCTCTTCCCACAGCCGTCTGGATGTATGGGCCGATGGCTTCCTGCCGTCTTGCGGGAAGAAGACAGCCCACCTCCTCTCCATGTCCACCACCAGTGCCTCCAGAACTGCATCTGAGAATCGTCTGAGGCTCAGCCAGCTCTTTGTAGTTGCTTGTGCTTCCAAGATGAGTTCCAAATGGAATGGCAATAAGGTGCTGTTGCATCAATGCACCTCCCCTTTAAGTAATGGATAAAGCCTACACCAAACATGACTTGGAATTAGACTGCACCTGATATTGGCCCATCTGTTCAGTGGTAAGCCAATGAGCAGCAGTTTTAGTGCTGAGATCAGCACTATAATCATGTTAATGAGGACTGAGCATGAATTTTTCATGCTACCCTTTGACCTGGCGCAGCTTAATAGCGTTGGGCCAATGACACTGGCTGTTTTTGGGCCATATCCAATTTCTAGGCCTTATTTTCCCAGGAGTATGAGGCCGCCATATTCTTTCGACCAAAATGTATTAACTTGTGCTTAATTATTTTGAGGTTAATTTGCCAATTACATGCTCATTCTGCAAGTTTATTAATGTCTTCCCTGTAGTTTGTCACAGTCCTCCTTTGTTTAAACTACACCCCCCAATTTGGCATCATCAGCAAATTTTGAAATTATTCTTCCGATTCCCAAGTCCAAATCGTTTATCTAAATAGTGAACATTTGTACAGTGAGAGATACTGAGGTATGCTGAAATATTCTGTACACATGCCGTGCTTCAATCATGGCACTCTGAGAAGGATGAACCATCCGTGGCTAACTACGGAAGTAAAGGATGGTATCAAATTGAAAACAAAGGCATCCAATGTTGCGAAGGACAGCGGAAGGCCAGAGGATTGGGAAATTTTCGGAAACCAGCAAAGGACAACTAAAAATATAATAAAGAGAGAGTGAAAATAGTTTATGAGAGTAAACTAGCAAGAAATATAACAACAGACAGTAAAAGCTTCTACAGGTATGTAAAAAGGAAAGAGTAGCCAAAGTAAACGTTGGTCTCTCAGAGGACGAGACTGGGGAATTAATAATGGGAAACAGGAAAATGGCAGAGACTTTGAACAAATATTTTATATCGGTCTTCATGGTAGAAGACACTAAAAGCTTCCAAATAATTGATAATCAAGAGGCTATTAGGAGGGGGGAACTTCAAACAATCATTATCACTAGAGAAAAAGTACTAGGCAAACTGATGGGATGAAAGGTAGACAAGTCCCCTGGATCTGATGGCTTACATCGTCGGACCTTAAAAGAAGTGGCTGCAGAGATAGTGGATACATTGGTTGTAATCTACCAAAATTCCCTGGATTCTGGAGAAGTTCCAGTTGATTGAAAAACTGCAAATGTAATGCCCTATTTAAGATTGAAAAACTGCAAATGTAATGCCCTATTTAAGAAAGGAGGGAGACTGAAAGCAGGAATCTATAGACCAGTTAGCCTAACATCTGTCATTGGGAAAATGCTGGAGTCCATTATTAAGGAAGCAGTAGCAGGACATTTGGAAAAGCATAATACAGTCAAGCAGAGTCAGCATTGTTTTATGAAAGGGAAATAATGTTTCACAAATTTTCTGGAGTTCTTTGAGGATGCAACGAACAGGGTGGATAAAGGGGAACCAGTAGATGTGTATTTAGATTTTGCAAAAGGCATTCGATAAGGTGCCACATAAAAGGTTACTGCACAAGGTAAGAGGTTGGGGGTAATATATTAGCATGGATAGAGGATTGGCTAACTAACAGAAAACAGAGAGACAGGATAGTTGGGTCATTTTCAGTTTGGCAAACTGTAGCTAGTGGTGTGCCACAGGGATCAGTGCTGGGCCTCAACTATTTACAATCTATTAATGACTTGGATGAAGGGACCGAGTGTAATGCAGCCAAATTTGTTGATGATACAAAAATAGGTGGGAAAGTAAGTTGTGAGGAGGACGCAAAGAATCTGCAAAGGCATATAGACAGGCTAAGTGAGTGGGCAAAAATTTGGTAGATGGAGTATAATATAGGAAAATGTGAGGTTATCCACTTTGATAGGCAACATAAAAAAGCAAATTATTATTTAAATGGTGAGAGGTTACAAAATGATGGGGTACAGAAGGATCTGGGGTCCTTGTACATGAAACACAAAAAGTTAGCATGCAGGTACAGCAAGTAATTAGGAAGGCAAATGGAATGTTGGCCTTTATTTCAAGGGGGATGGAGTATAAAAGTAGGGAAGTCCTCCTACAACTGTACAGGGCATTGGGGGGATCACACCTGGAATACTGCGTACAGTTTTGGTCTCTTTATTTAAGGAGTGATATACTTGCATTGGAGGCAGTTCAGAGAACGTTCATGAGGTTGATTCCTGAGCTGAAGGGGTTATCTTATGAAGAAAGGTTGAGCAGGTTGGGCCTATACTCATTGGTGTTTAGAAGAATGAGAGGTGATCTTATTGAAACGTATAAGATTCTGAGGGGACTTGACAAGGTAGATGCAGAGAGGATGTTTCCCCACGTGGGGGAATCTAGAACTAGGGGGCATAGTTTAAGAATAAGGGGTCGCCCATTTAAAATGGAAATGAGGAGGAATTTCTTCTCTCAGAGGATTGTGAATCTTTGGAATTCTCTACCCCAGAAAGCTGTGGAGACTGGGTCATTGAATATATTTAAGATAGAGACAGACAGATTTTTGAACGATAAGGAAGTCAGGGTTATGGGAAGCAGGCAGGGAAGCAGAGTTGAAGCCAAGATCAGATCAGCCATGATCTTATTGAATGACAGAGCAGGCACGAGGGACTGAATGGCCTACTCCTGCTCCTATTTCTTATGTTCTTGTGAACAGCTAGGATATTCTAGTTGTAACTCCCTTCAGTTCTGAGGAATGTTAGGTCTGAAGAAAATAACAATTTCAAGCCTTTCAAGAGCTAAGGGCTCAAAGTTGATTTATAAGTACTTTTAGTTATGTGATTGTGAAATATTACATTTTAATGTTTTTATTATGTTAGAATCCTTAAGAATGTCAGATGAGAAATTTAAAAAATATATTTTCAACAAATTGGTCACTTTCAGCAGTTTTTTGACTGAAAGATTTTGCTGACTATTAATTGTTTCACAGTTCTGAATCTTTTAGAAATATGCAATTTGATCCAATCGTGGGAAAATATGGTAGTGCTATAAACAGAATATGCACAGACATAATAGAAAAACATAGAAACATAGAAAATAGGTGCAGGAACAGGCCATTTGGCCCTTCGAGCCTGCACCACCATTCAATATGATCATGGCTGATCATGCAACATACCCATGATCCCTTTAGCCATAAGTGCCACATCTAACTCCCTTTTGAATATATCCAACAAACTGGACTCAACAACTTTCTGTGGTAGAGAATTCCATAGGTTCACAATTCTCTGGGTGAAAAAGTTTCTCCTCATCTCGGTCCTAGATGGCTTACCCCTTATCCTTAGACTGTAACCCCTGGTTCTGGACTTCCCCAACATCGGGAACATTCTTCCTGCATCTAACCTGTCCAATCCAGTCAGAATTTTATATGCTTCTATGTGATCCCCTCTCATTCTTCTAAATTTCAGTGAATATAAGCCTAGTTGATCCAGTCTTTCTTCATATGTCAGTCCTGCCATCCCGGGAATCAGTCTGGTGAACCTTCGCTGCACTTCCTCAATAGCAAGAATGTCCTTCCTCAGATTAGGAGACCAAAACTGAACACAATACTCAAGGTATGGTCTCACCAAGGCCCTGTACAATTGCAGTAAGACCTCCCTGCTCCAATACTCAAATCCTCTCACTATGAAGGCCAGCATGCCAGTTGTTTTCTTTACTGCCTGCTGTACCTGTATGCCTACTTTCAATGACTGATGTACCATGACACCCAGGTCTTATTGCACCTCCCCTTTTACTAATCTATCACCATTCAGATAATAATCTGCCTTCCTGTTTTTGCCACCAAAGTGGATGACCTCACATTTATCCACATTATACTGCATCTGCCATGCATTTGCCCACCCACCTAACCTGTCCAAGTCATCCTGCCTCTTAGCATCCTCCTCACAGCTCACACTGCCACCCAGCTTAGTGTTATCTGCAAACTTGGAGATATTACATTCAATTCCTTTGTCTAAATCATTAATATATATTGTAAATAGCTGGGGTCCCAGCACTGAAACTTGCGGTACCCCACTAGTCACTGCCTGCCATTCTGAAAAGGACCCGTTTATTCCCACTCTTTGCTTCCTGTCTACCAACCAGTTCTCTATCCATGTCAAAACATTACCCCCAATACCATGTGCCTTAATTTTGCACTTAATCTCTTGTGTGGGACCTTGTCAAAAGCCTTTTGAAAGTCCAAATACACCACATCCACTGGTTCTCCCTTATCCACTCTACTAGTTACATCCTCAAAAAATTTTAGAAGATTTGTCAAGCATGATTTCCCTTTCATAAATCCATGCTGACTTGGACCGATCTTGTCACTGCTTTCCAAATGCACTGTTATTACATCTTTAATAATTGATTCCAGCATTTTCCCAACTACCGATGTCAGCCTAACCAGTCTATAATTTCCTGTTTTCTCTCTCCCTCCTTTTTTAAAAAGTGGGGTTACATTAACTACCCTTCAATCCATAGGAACTGATCCAGAGTCCATGGAATATTGGAAAATGACCACCAATGCGTCTACTATTTCTGGGGCCACTTCCTTAAGTACTCTGGGATGCAGACTATCAGGCCCTGGGGATTTATCGGCCTTCAGTCCCATCAATTTCCCTAACACCATTTCCTGACTAATAAGGATTTCCCTCAGTTCCCTCAGTTCCTTCTTCTCACTAGACCCTCGGTTCCCTAGTATTTTCGGGAGGTTATTTGTGTCTACCTTCGTGAATACAGAACCAAAGTGTTTGTTCAATTGGTCTGCCATTTCCTTGTTCCCCATTATGAATTCATCTGATTGTGACTGCAAGGGACCTACATTAGTCTTCACTAATCTTTTTCTCTTCACATATCTATAGGAGCTTTTGCAGTCAGTTTTTATATTCCCTGCAAGCTTACTCTCATACTCTATTTTATTTACTCTATTAATGGCCTAGGCTTTCAATTTAAGAGGCATTTCTGGAAGGGTGGGACTTCCATCTGCTCCGAGTTGTTTCCGTAACCTGGAAAAATAGTTCTGCTCCCAAGTCAGTTTACACATAGGAGGTGTTGGGTGGGGGATGGGGAGCAGAGTGGCAGGGCGTGGGGGGGCGGGAAGTCATACCAGACTGCTGATGGAGACTTGGGCCAGAGTTTTCCTGGTGCCAAGCATGTGGGTTTGGGAGCAGGTCGGCAGTGAAAATCGCTGAAATTGACAGCACATCAGGAACCCGTCATTATCCCATCAACTTCTGCAGTTAGCTGGGGCACATTTCGAAGGGCGCCACAGACCCGCTCAGGAGAGGCGAGCGATCTCATTGAGGTAGTTAACTGTTTGTTGAGAGACCCTTAACTGTGTTTTTAACATCAGGTTTTGGCTTTAACTTGTTGCACATGGGATTCACGCACCTCGGCAATCTCGCCTGTGATGGGGAGGAGGAAGCCCAGTGGACATTGTGCGAGTCCATTAAGTGAAAGCTAAGAAAAACACAAATTCTCACACATTACACCTGCTTCCTTGCCGAATGGAAAGTCTCTTACTTGCTCCATTTAGTACAAAGATTTAGCTGTCAGAAATTTGCTGGTCATTTCTGCACCTGTCTCACCTTGGACCGCAGAATCAGACCATGATGTGGAATCGGTATGGGTGGAGCTGCGGAATTCCAAAGGGCAGAAAACGCTAGTGGGTGTATAGACCACCAAATAGTAGTAGTGAGGTTGGAGACAGCATCAAACAAGAAATAAGGGATGTGTGCAATAAAGGTACAGCAGTAATCATGGGCGACTTTAATCTACACATTGATGGGCTAACCTAACTGGAAGCAATGGAGTGGAGGAGGATTTCCTGGAGCGTATTAAGGATGGTTTTCTAGACCAATATGTCGAGGAACCAACCAGGGAGCTGGCCATCCTAGACTGGGTGATGTGTAATGAGAAGGGACTAATTAGCAATCTTGTTGTGCGAGGCCCCTTGGGGAAAAGTGACCATAATATGGTAGAATTCCTTATTAAGATGGAGAGTGACAAAGTTAATTCGGAAACTAGGGTCCTGAACTTAAGGAATGATAACTTCGACGGTATGAGGCGTGAATTGGCTAGAATAGACTGGCAAACGATACTAAAAGGGTTGACGGTGGATAAGCAATGGCAAACATTTAAAGATCACATGGATGAACTTCAGCAAATGTACATCCTTGTCTGGAGTAAAAATAAAATTGGGAAGGTGGCTCAACCATGGCTAACAAAGGAAATTAAGGATAGTGTTAAAGCCAAGGAAGAGGCATATAAACTGGCAAGAAAAAGCAGCAGACCTGAGGACTGGGAGAAATTTAGAATTCAACAGAGGAGGACTAAGAGTTTAATTAAGAGGGGGAAAATAGAGTACGAGAGGAAGCTTGCAGGGAAAATAAAAACTGACTGCAAAAACTTCTGTAAATATGTGAAGAGAAAAAGATTAGTAAAGACAAATGTAGGTCCCTTGCAGTCGGATTCAGGTGAAATTATAATGGGGAACAAAGAAATGGAAGACCAATTGAACCAATACTTCGGTTCTGTCTTCACAAAGGAAGATACAAATAACCTTTCGAATGTACTAGGGGACAGTGGATCTAGTGAGCAGGAGGAACTGAAGGATATCCTTATTAGTCAGGACATTGTTTTCAGGAAATTGATGGGATTGAAGGCTGATAAATCCCCGGGGCCTGATAGTCTGCATCCCAGAGTGCTCAAGGAAGTGGCCCTAGAAATAGTAGATGAATTGGGGATCATTTTCCAACAGTCTATCGACTCTGGATCAGTTCCCATGGACTGGAGGGTAGCTAATGTAACACCACTTTTTAAAAAAAGAGGGAGAGAGAAAACGGTTAATTATAGACCGGTTAGCTTGACATCAGTAGTGGGGAAAATGTTGGAATCGTTCATGAAGGATGAAATAGCAGCGCATTTGGAAAGCAGTGACAGGATCGGATCAAGTCAGCATGGATTTATGAAAGGGAAATCATGTTTGACGAATCTTCTGGAATTCTTTGAGGATGTAACTAGCAGAGTGGACAAGGGAGAACCAGTGGATGTGGTGTATTTGGATTTTCAGAAGGCTTTTGACAAGGTCCCGCACAAGAGATTGTTGTGCAAAATCAAAGCACATGGTATTGGGGTTAATATACTGACATGGATAGGGAACTGGTTGGCAGACAGGAAGCAGAGAGTCGGGATAAATGGGTCCTTTTCAAAATGGCAGGCAGTGACTAGTGGAGTGCCACAGGACTCAGTGCTGGGACCCCAGCTCTTTACAATATACATTAACGATTTGGATGAAGGAATAGAGTGTAATATCTCCAAGTTTGCAGATGACACTAAACTGGGTGGCGGAGTGAGCTGTGAGGAGGATGCTAAGAGGCTGCAGGGTGACTTGGACAGGTTAGGTGAGTGGGCAAATACATGGCAGATGCAGTATAATGTGGATAAATGTGAGGTTATCCATTTTGGGGGCAAAAACACGAAGGCAGAATATTATCTGAATGGCAGCAGACTAGGAAAAGCGGAGGTTCAACGAGATCTGGGTGTCATGGTTCATCAGTCACTGAAAGTGGGCACGCAGGTACAGCAGGCGGTAAAGAAGACGAATGGTATGTTGGCCTTCTTAGCGAGGGGATTTGAATATAGAAGCAGCGAGTTCTTACTGCGGTTGTACAGGGCCTTAGTGAGGCCTCACCCTGAATATTGTGTTCAGTTTTATTCTCCTAGTCTGAGGAAGGACGTTCTTGCTATTGAGGGAGTGCAGCGAAGGTTCACCAGACTGATTCCAGGGATGGCTGGGCTGTCATATGAGGAGAGACTGGATCAACTGGGCCTTTATTCACTGGAGTTTAGAAGTATGAGAGGGTATCTCATAGAAACATAAAAGATTTTGACGGGACTGGACAGGTTAGATGCGGGAAGAATGTTCCCGATGTTGGGGAAGTCCAGAACCAGGGGACATAGTCTTAGGATAAGGGGTAGACCATTTAGGACTGAGATGAGGAGAAACTTCTTCACTCAGAGAGTTGTTAATCTGTGGAATTCCCTGCCGCAGAGAGTTGTTGATGCCAGTTCACTGGATATATTCAAGAGGGAGTTAGATATAGTTCTTACGGTTAAGGGGATCAAGGGGTATGGAGAGAAAGCAGGAAAGGGGTACTGAGGGAATGATCAGCCATGATCTTATTGAATGGAGGTGCAGGCTCGAAGGGCCGAATGGCCTACTCCTGCACCTATTTTTCTATGTTTTTATGTTTCTATGATGAGCCCCAACACTAACTACACCAGCCACACCAGCAGCAGCAGCCACAACACCAGCCTTCTGCTCAATGACCTGATGCTCCACAGAAAGAGGGGGCACCACAGGGTGCGGTACACCAGAGGCAATACCCCCAACACAGAGTATATAGGCAGAGGATGAGCTTCCTGGACATGACTGAGCAGCACTGCCTCAGGAGGCTCAGGCTATTGTGCCAGGTCATCACAGACATTTGTAGCTTGCTGAAGCAAGACCTGCAGCCTAGAGGACTGGGTGGACATGCCTTTACAATGGCTGTCAAAGTCACCACCGCTGTCAACCTCTTTACCTCAGGCTCCTTCCAGGAACTTCAGCAGACATTTTCAGGATCTCACAGTCGGCTGCCCACAGATGCATCACCCAGGTGACCAATGCCATGTTTGACACATCAGCCACTTAAGTGCCAGTGTTACTGAGTGGGTGCTTGGTTTAGCAGCTCTGGCTGGCTTCACATGGGTGCAGGGCATCATCGACTGCTCACATGTGGCCAACAAGGCACCCTCACATCACCCAGGAGTGTTTGTGAACTGCAAGGGCTTCCACTCCCTCAATGTGCATCTCATCTACCAACCATAAAAAAATCATTATGCATGTGTGTGCCAGATTCCACGGTCGCTGTCATGACTTTTTTGTCCTGCGCCAGTCCACCCTCCCTCAGGTCGTCGCACCTCCAAATTGACTTACCGGCAAGCTGGACTTTCCATTGACGACATGGCTGATGACATCCTTGAGGAGGCCAAGTAATGAAACCAAGGAGCATTATAATGACAGCCACATGTCCACCAGATGTGTCAAAGAGCAAACAATTGGCATGCTGATGATGCGCTTCAGATGCCTTGACAGATCTGGAGGAGCCCTTCAGTACACAACAGTCAAGGTCTCCAGAATCATTATTGTATTCTGTGCACTGCACAACCTAGCGCAGCAGAGAGGATTGGTGCTGCAGGAGGAGCAAGGCACCTCTTCGGAGGAGGAGGAGGAGGAGGAACAGGTGGAATATGAGGAGAAGGAACAGGAGGAGAAGGAGGAAGTTGAGGTGGAGATGGCACCAGCTGCGATGCACACTGCTGCTCAGGATGGCCTCATTATGGCCAGATTTACTTAACTTGCATGAGTGCACCCATATGGCTCCCAGATGCTGTAACTAACTTCCCCCCCCCCCCCCACCACTCACCCCCCACCCCCTCAACACTGCAAAGCAGTCCTACAATGACCAATCCATTCTCTCACCCAAACCCCCATTGCTCAAGGTTAAATAATGTATCACCATTCCCTCCACATGACAAAGCCACTTCCCAGGTAGCAGGCAAAAATGGACAAGACAGGAAAATTGTGCAAAGAAATAAATTTATGTGCAAAGAAATAAACCTAACACTAACATTTTGGAATACACCTATGTGCATATCTTTGTGCATCTACTTCTGTGTCAGTTTTCTTTTACACGTGCTTCTACGAGGTGCACCCCTGTGGCTTCAGCAGAGGTAGAGGCTCATTTCCCTGCCTCAACTGCTTGGACACTTTTGGTGGATGTCCTCTAGGTTTTGGCGCCTGTGAAAGCCCCGTCAAAGACTGTTCCTCTCGTAACAGTGCAGGGACAGACTTGGCCATCAGGATCCAAGGTAACATGCGGGGCTCTGACTGAGGGGGAGGCAACGGGGAGAGGTGGGAGTGCTTTGAGCAGAACCCACACTTCTATGTCCCCTCTCAACATCAACCTTCTTATGGGCCACCAGCACTTCTCTGCGAGCAAGGAGTTGAAGAGCACCTTGCTGCACATCAGTGGGGCGATGAACGCCCAAGTCTATTGTTAATATTCCTCCTCGAGATGATGTCAATGAGTGTCTGAAATCTGTTGTTCACAGCAAGCATGTTCTTGTTGGACTGGTGCAATTGCTGCTCCATGCAGGTGGCTATCCTTTCCATGGAACAGCACATTGTCACCATCGCCTGCGAGATGGTGGTGCTGATGTTGGAGACTGACTTCTCCATTCTCTGTACAGTTTTACACATCACGACTGTAAAAGCTGCCAGGACCTCATGCAATTGTTGCTGCCCCTCCAAGATCACACTCTTTCTCGATGGCCCCTGACGTTCAACATTTGCATGCAGTTCAACAGAGCTTGGAGCGTCCTGCGCTGTCTAGTATGAGGAATGATGTGCAGGAGTAGGCTTGGGAAGACAAAGTGATGGGGTTGTAGTGACAGGCACATCAGGATGTAGGTGAATGTGGCATTGCACTCACCTTTCCTGACCTCATTAGATCATTAAATCTTTTGCGGCACTGGATCCACATCTTCCTGACCACATCCCTGCTACTGACCTCCTCTGTGATCTCTAGTGATGCCCTCTTATTGTTTTTTGCTGGTCTTTTTTGGCCATCTGCAGCGAAGAGGACCTACCTGCATGCTCTGATTCCCTGGACCAGCAATTTCAGGGAGGCATCTGGGAGTCTCGGGGCCACCCTTCGCCTTTGTGGCTCCATGACCCACAGAATCGTCAACGTTATTCAGCAATTTTGAGCTCTTGAAATCAACTTGAACACTCCTACAGCAAACTTCAAATGAGATGCGTAGAAGGCTGCTTTAAATATTGGCGCTGAAATGAGCCACCTGTGATGTCATCAGACCCGCTCCATTTAATTGGACCGGGAAACATGCATGGCTCAATTAATTGGTGCCATTGAGTTAAATACGCAGCGCAGAATGCGCTGTTCAAATCTTCGGGATGGCGATCGCTACAGGGCCCGCACGCGCCCATCCCAACTCCAGAGTAAATATTCCGGCCTTGGTGTGGGCCTCAGGACCTACCCTGGTGGGAGAAAGTGTTTCCTGAGATAGAGAGGTGCAAATAAACTTCCATTCTGAACTAAATCTGAATTTAGGATGCGGAGCTGGTTTATCAAAATGTAATTGCTTCCTTGCACTATAGTAGGGAGTGGGCCGAATATTGTTTCAGCCCAATATGGGCAAAGAACCACAGTCTGCTCACACACTTTCTAAACATTCAGGAAGCCCCAGACATAAAGATTACATTGTTGTCGATATTGTGTATCAGGACCTAAAGAATGTGAGTTGACCAGCTCTTTGGATTCCCCTTGTCAATTTAAATATGTATTAAAAAATATTTTATGTTTGCTTAAAATCAGCTCTGTGATTTGAAAATTCACCTGATCAGGTAAAGTGCAAGATGAATAGATTGTTAGCTCTGTTTCATAGGGCTAGATTTTCCACTTTATTTGTATGCTTAACGCCCACTTAACGTCCATTTCACCCATTTAGCCACAAAATGGAAACTGACGGGCATTTTTGGAAACTTATCGCCGAGCGTTACTTTCCCCATGTGCATAATGCCAGGAAAAAAATAATACCGCATGCCCACTTATTTTGGGTGGAATCATCAGAATAAGCGAAATCAACGCCCATAATATCGCCCAGCTGTAGTTTCCACACGGAATTAACGCCGAGATTCAATAATACCGACCGCCCACTTTTTTTTGTCGTAAAGATCACATTTGCCGAAGCTAACCGCCATGAGATCGCCCTGCATCACTTTCACCACCTCGCACACATATCGCCCACAATATCGCTCGCCCAAAAAAACACCCAGAAAAAATGGAACTAACCGAAAGTAATCACAGCATTATGGACGCCATGTTCTACATCACATATCGCATTCTTTAAAAGGCTGCTCTGCTTCAACCTTGGGGGAGTTCGGATGTATTCTGGAGGTCTTTAGAGGTGATGTGAACATCTGTACAAACATCTTGACCATACTGTGACTGATTGGAATTTAATAGGTGTCTTCGTCGGGACAGTCATTCTTTGTGACCAATCGGTGGAAAACAGAGAGCAATTGCAATGGGGTCTATCCTTTCTCGCCCTCTCTTGATGACCAATTACATGCTGCAGACTCAAGATGGACGAAGGTACGGTCCACAGCATTATGTGCCCGATGTAAGAAGTGCCAGACTGATGAGGAGGACCAGACGTTACACCCGCCGCCAGTACAGGGACAAGCGGTCTTCCCTCGACTTGCCCGACACCACCTGCCTTTGGAGACTGCGCTTCCACTTAGAGGTTATCACTGAGGTATGCCAGCTCATAAAGGGAGATCTGCAGACTGCCAGCACCATCAGTACTGCAATGTCGGTCGAGATCAAAGTCACCACGGCACTGTCGTTCTACGCGTCGGGTTCTTTTCAGGCCTCAACTGGCGACATTTGCGGTATTTCTCAGCATGCCACACATCGCTGCATTAGACAGGTCACTGAAGACCTGTACGCATGCAGGAGGGACTTGATCAGCTTCCCTATGACGAGGGAGGCACTGACTGAGAGGGCTATCGGATTCTCCAAAATTGCAAACTTCCTCAAGGTGCAGAGAGCAATAGACTCTACACACATCGCGATGTGGGCACCTTTTCAGGATGCAGAGATTTTCAGGAACTGCAAGGGATTCCATTCCCTAAATGTCCAACTCGTTATCGACCACCAGCAAATTATAATGGCAGTGAATGCTAAATTTACGGGCAGCATCCATGATGCTCACATCCTGCATGAGAGCACTGTATCTGACTTGTTTAACAAAGGTCAATGCTGGATGCTTGGTGACAAAGGATATGGCCTCGCCACCTGGCTGATGACACCCCCTGCATGACACCCACACCGAAGCCGAGAGGCGATAAAACGAGAGCCACAGAGCCACTTGCAATATCATGGAGAAAACCATTGGAGTGCTTAAGCAGCGCTTTAAATGCCTGGACCACTCAGGAAGCAAGCTCCAATACCACCTTGAGCAGATAGCTTAATTCGTGGTGGTGTGTTCCAAGCTGCACAACTTGGCTATCAGGAGGGGACAAAAATTGCCTGAAGAATCTGACAGTCCACCTCACCACAGAGAGGAAGAGGAGGCAAATGCTGACCTTGGGCCACACTATCAGGCTGATGCTGAAGCCATGCCCCCGCCCCCCTGTAGACCGCATGAAAGGGCCCGTGGTGGCATGATAGCTGCAAGAGCCTTACATCAGGAGCTCATCATTGAGCGCTTTGCCTGAAAGAACATTGATGGTATTTACAAGACTGACACACTGCTGGGTGTGTAGATCATACATCAATGGTGGGCATCACCTTGGTGATAGTTAAAGTTTAAGTTGATTGAAGTTGAGTGTAATTATACCCTTTCATGTTAAGGAATCACCAGCATGTAACGGTGCAGCTATCTGAGCTAATGTGCAACAAGGTTTTGTTGAATAAAAAACATTTAAACCTAACATTTGTCTGAAATCATTGATATTTCTGTAAAAACCAAATCTTCCCCCGCCACCCCCACCCCCGCCCCCCCCCCCCGCTTCTCCTCCCCACCTCGACCCCTTCCCCTTCCCCTCCTGACTCCAAGGCACCTGACCGAGAAGCTTCTCAGACGATGCTTCATTGGCGGGGGGGTGGGGGGATGATGGCTGAACTGCTGCTTGGACGGATATGGGAGAGGACAGTCCCGAGGTGGGAACGTGCTCCAAGCCAGAAGCAAGATGTTGCTCCTGGCTCTCATGTGTGGTTGGCAATGGGGGTGCGGCACCTTGGGGACCACAGCGAGCCCTCTGCCACCAGTGTTCCTGACTACCAGCTCCAAGGCTTCCTCCATCCCTTCCATGTTATATCTTATTTGTTGGACAAAAACTTGGTGTCAACTATGTTCTTGGTGCTTCGTAGGCTTTTTGCTGCTGGTGAATCTCCCTCGTGCCTCCCACAACAGCCAAACAAGCACACACCACACCCACACATGCTTTCAGTCCCTCTCAGCTCCCTCTCTCTCTGTCTCCTCTTCTGCGCATGTTATGATGACCCTTGACCTCCTGAATCGCGGGAATCGTGCATTGCCATGCCGTTGCTAAGGGCGGCGACACTTTACGGCAGAAGGTCAGAGAGATTTAACGCTACCGCCCATTTCATATCGTTTGAGGTAACGCCCAATTTAAAAAATGGAGACTAGGTGCTTTGAGAATGGGTGAGAAGCCGACGATCTGAAAACCCATTTTTACCATCCACGCTAGAAATAATGCCCATTTTTGAGCGATATGCACAAAAGTGTAAAATCTAGCCCATAGTCATATCTCATATACTTGTCTGCAATAAACTGAAATTAAATAACTACATGTACTCCAGTTATTATTTCTCAATCATTTGCCCAATCAGATGTTTCTGGTAAATAAAATCAGTCCAAATTTCACTGTTGACAGATGCTACAAATTTTTTACACTTTATTTGCAAAACTTAACTAATTTTTTTCTGTGTTGCCAAATGTACATTACAAATGAGTTTAATGTAACATTAAATTGAACAAAGCTTGTGATTTAAGGGACAATGTTATATTTTTGAGTGAAACTTTTGTATCTTTACCTCAGCAGTATTTAAGTGCAGTGTTTTCTCGTAAGCTGTTTCAAATACATGTAAAGCCCATGCTGTTTTCTATAGTTGATGTTATTACAGCTGAACAGAAGCCCAAACTAACACTTAATGATTCATCAAGGATCATGAAAAATGTTGTTCACATTTTTTTTCTCTATCTTTAGGATGTATGTTCTCCATTCTCCCCAAATTTTAATAATCCTTTAAATCAGACAAAAATTGCATGCATCGTAAGTAAAATGACCAAACGGTCTTTCAATGATCTTTTTTTCCAAATTTGCCTTACAACAGCATGGTTGGTATGAAGGAATACTGCACAATCTCCAAATTGGTACTGAGCAGCAAGTCCAAAAATACACATTTGATTTTGTGCTTATAAAAATGTGTTGACTTGCCTGGGGGATAGAACAATATTTTCTGGCTATTTGATTGCATCCTTCATCCCAAGGTCAGGTAAAGCATGGTCCAGATGCAATGCAAAACTCACTCCACCAAATCCAGCGAATGTGCCTGAGCCCCCACTTTAGAAGAGCATTGTCCACGGAACCCATCATCTCATTTGCATTCCACTCTAATTTTACAGCACCCTTAGTAAAATTGCTCAGTCACTGTTTAATGAGTGGCAAGTTGGTGTTTTGTACATCTCCACTGGCAGTTGCTTTGGCTGTCTGAACTTTTCCCTCCCACTTGTCTAGACTAGATTCGAACCCGAAAGGGCAAGTTCCCTACATGCATTCTTATTGATTTAAATTAATTTCAAAATACTAATGAAAAGTATGTCATGAATTTGAAATTAAATACTTAAGCAAACAATCAATGTCTGCTGTATGTCAAGAGGCATTTCTATTTTTAAACAAAAGTTTAAAACCCAAGAATACAGTATAAAATTCACAGATTGTGTCTTCAGACCTGTGCCAGTTTTATTAAACATTTGAACTGGTCTTTCTAAAGATCTTCATTCACATTCGGAGCGATCCAGTCCTGTTTTACATTAATACTTCCAAAAGTGTGATCTTGAAAGCAAGATGAGTGGTGTTTTTGTCAGATTGTTATAAATGTAGGCTTAACATTACATAACGTCGTTTATAACTTAGTGTGGAAAGTTTCTAAAATAAGGAATGTCTTCTTAAGTAAATATGAAACTGTGGACAATGGGGCATGAACACTGTGCCACCTCACGCACTTTTTTCCACGTTCCTCTACATCGAGAATTACCCACTGCTTGCCATTGGAAAATATGAGTCCTGCCAGAAACGCAAACATGAAAAAAGATAAATAATAAACTTAACACAAGAAGTACAAACCGTGTCAGCATATATGGAAAGCTGTGTACATAGAGATACAGACACAAAAAGACTCGCTTTGATAACAAAACAAACCTGACAACAAAACTGAAAGTTCTAAAACTGATCTGAATTATAGAATACACACATTTGGACGATTAAAATAAAGGCAGGAAATGCTGGAAATATAGAACAGGTCTGTCCGCATCTGTAAAGAGTACTTGAAACATGGTCGTATGTGTGCTTTCAAGCTGGGAAAGACACCACAACTGATATTAACATAATTTAACATAATATTGGAGGATCTCCTGTGGCAGTGTTTGTGGATAGTCTGGGGACTGAAGCACGATTAGCCAATAACCTGGTCTGTCCTTTTAAGGCCACTGCTCAAGTATTCATTGTGCGCAAGTGATCTAAATCGGCAAATCCAGGCAATTGTAGCTAATTGTAAACTCCCAAGGACAATTGTACTGCTTATAAATTTCTGGCTCCAGACCAGAAGAACCATCATGTAATAATTAACTTTCTTTTTTTTAAGATTGCTTTGCATCAGTAGCAAAAAGTAACACTGTGAATTGTGGTGTCCTGTTGTGAGAGGTGCACACTTGGCACAAGACGATGGATATACTATGAACATATACAATAGAATATGTATACTATCCATAGTAAATGAGGTGTGCATTTTCTGATTTGACCCACGTCATGATCAGCAGTGATATGTTTGTACTAATGAACAGAATTTAAAACCAACCTATTCGGTTCAAAGTTACTAATGAGCTGATATTGTTCAATAATAGGAAAATATTTCAGAAACTGGAAAACTCAAGAAATAGCACCTGGTAAATTAATGAATTAACTGCATATATTTACTCTTCATACATGCACATTTGATTGAGTTCATAATTACCCATTGTCGCTTGCCCCATCACCATGACAACGGTGGTTGGGTGAATTCATGGCTGGTGGCTGACATGTTACACAGACAGTGTAACCTTCTCGGAGATACTGCATCCATCTAGCAAATGGACGATTTTCTACAGTGCAGTGGAAGGACAGCGATTCAATCGTAAACTCTGTACAATACCTGATTAATAACATAAGAAGTAAAAGTGAATTAAGAACATAGGAGCAGGAGTAGGTCATTCAGCTCGAGCCTGTTCTGCCATTCAATGAGATCATGACTAGCCTGCATCCTAACTTCATCCACCCTGCCTGGCTCCATATCCCTTTATACCCTTGGCTAGAAGAAAATCTATTGATTTCAGATTTTAAAATTAATTGAGCTAATATCTGCTGCTTTTTGTGGGAGAGAGTTCCATACTTCTACCACTGTTTGCGTGAAGAAGTGTTTCCTAACTTCTCTCCTGAATACCCTGGCTCTGATTTTAAGAATCTTTCCCTTGTCCTTGAGTCCCCACCAGTGGAAAAAGTTTCCTCTATCTACCCTATCAATTCCCTTCAAAATCGTAAAAACCTCAATCAAATCACCTCCTAGACTTCTATATTCCATGCAATATAAACCTAGTTTATGCAATCTTTCCTCATAATTTAATCTTTGGAGTCCTGGTGATATTCTGGTGAATCTGCACTGCATTCCTTCCAAGGCCAATATATCCTCCTCTACCACCAGCACAACTTGGTTGCAGTGTGCACCATCTACAAGAGGCACTGTAGCAACTCTCTTGGGCCCCTTGGGGGTAGGGGGGATCGTGGGAGAGGAGCCCAGGATGAGAGCAGCCCAGATTATTTAGTCATTTGTGGCCTTTTTTAATGTAAAGATCAAAAACCACCTGTAAAAATGGTCGCAGAGTGACTGGCACAGGTTCTGTTCACGTCTGTTCAGGACCCAATGTGCATCGTAAAACCCCAATTTGCTTCTTTAATGGGCCTACCACCTGAAACAGGCAGGCGGTTCTGCCATTCAGCAATAAATTCTTTTAAAAAGGCTTGCAGCATCAGTGTTAATGTCTACCGACACGCTTTTGAGACTGTTAATGCTCGTTAATGCAATTTGAGCAAGTTAAAATCGGCCCCTATATATTTGATGCATGCTTCCCATTAAACATGGAGCATTGTGACTGCATTCCTGACAGGAGAGACATGGGGCTAGATTTTACACATTTTTGCATGCATAACACCCACTTAACGTCCAGTTTACCGCTGAAATGAGGTATAACGCCCAGATATCACTCATTTAGCCACAAAATGGAAACTGACGCCCATTTTTTTGGACATTTATCACCGAGCGTTACTTTCTCTATGTACGTAATACCGGGGAAAAATAATACCGTCTGCCTACTTTTTTGGGGTGGAATCATCAGAAGGAGCGAAACCAACGCCCATAATATTGCCCAGGTTTACTTTCCGCACATAATTAACGCCGATATTCAATAATACTATCCGCCCAATTTATTTTGTCGTAAAGATCACAATTGCCAAAACTAACGCCCAGGTGATCGCCCAGCATCATTTTCACCACCTTGCACACATCTCGCCCACAATATCTCTCGCCTAAAAAATCACCGGAAAAAGTGGAACCAACCAGAATTAATCACAGTGGTATGGACGCCATGTTCTAAATCACATGTCGCATCATTTAAAAGGCTGCTCTGCTTCAACCTCGGGGGAGTTCGGATGTACAATGGAGGTCTTTGGAGGTGATGTGAACATTTAAACAAACATCTTTATCATACTGTGGATGATTGGAATTTTATAGGTATCTTCGTGAGGACATTCATTCTTTAGAAACATAGAAACATAGAAAATAGGTGCAGGAGTAGGCCATTCGGCCCTTCTAGCCTGCACCGCCATTCAATGAGTTCATGGCTGAACATGCAACTTCAGTACCCCATTCCTGCTTTCTCACCATACCCCTTGATTCCCCTAGTAGTAAGGACTTCATCTAACTCCTTTTTGAATATATTTAGTGAATTGGCCTCAACAACTTTCTGTGGTAGAGAATTCCACAGGCTCACCACTCTCTGGGTGAAGAAATTCCTCCTCATCTCAGTCCTAAATGGCTTCCCCCTTATCCTTAGACTGTGTCCCCTGGTTCTGGACTTCCCCAACATTGGGAACATTCTTCCTGCATCTAACCTGTCTAACCCCGTCAGAATTTTAAACATTTCTATGAGGTCCCCTCTCATTCTTCTGAACTCCAGTGAATACAAGCCCAGTTGATCCAGTCTTTCTTGATAGGTCAGTCCCGCCATCCCGGGAATCAGTCTGGTGAACCTTCGCTGCACTCCCTCAATAGCAAGAATGTCCTTCCTCAGGTTAGGAGACCAAAACTGTACACAATACTCCAGGTGTGGCCTCACCAAGGCCCTGTACAATTGTAGCAACACCTCCCTGCCCCTGTACTCAAATCCCCTCGCTATGAAGGCCAACATGCCATTTGCTTTCTTAACCGCCTGCTGTACCTGCATGCCAACCTTCAATGACTGATGTACCATGACACCCAGGTCTCGTTGCACCTCCCCTTTTCCTAATCTGTCACCATTCAGATAATAGTCTGTCTCTCTGTTTTTACCACCAAAGTGGATAACCTCACATTTATCCACATTATACTTCATCTGCCATGCATTTGCCCACTCACCTAACCTATCCAAGTCGCTCTGCAGCCTCATAGAATCCTCCTTGCAGCTCACACTGCCACCCAACTTAGTGTCATCCGCAAATTTGGAGATACTACATTTAATCCCCTCGTCTAAATCATTAATGTACAGTGTAAACAGCTGGGGCCCCAGCATAGAACCTTGCGGTACCCCACTAGTCACTGCCTGCCATTCTGAAAAGTCCCCATTTACTCCTACTCTTTGCTTCCTGTCTGACAACCAGTTCTCAATCCATGTCAGCACACTACCCCCAATCCCATGTGCTTTAACTTTGCACATTAATCTCTTGTGTGGGACCTTGTCGAAAGCCTTCTGAAAGTCCAAATTTGTGACAAATCGGTGGAAAACAGATAGCTATTAGAATGGGGCCTGTCCTTTCTCACCCTCTCTTGATGACCACTTACATGCTGCAGACTCGAGATGGCAGAAGGTACGCTCAACAGCATCATGTGCCCAATGTAAGACGTGACAGACTGATGAGGAGAACCAGATGTTACACCCTCCGCAAGTACAGGGAGAAGCAGTCTTACCTCAACTTGACCGACACCACCTGCCTTCAGAGACTGCGCTTCCACAAATAGGTTATCAGTGAGATATGCCAGCTCATAAGGAGAGATCTGCAGCCTGCCAGCACCATTAGGATCGCACTGTCCGTCGAGGTCAAAGTCACCGCGGCACTGTCGTTCTACGTGTCGGGTTCTTTTCAGGCCTCAGCTGGCGACATTTGTGGTATTTCTCAGCATGCCACACATTGCTGCATTAGACAGGTCACTGAAGCCCTGTACACACACAGGATGGACTTTTTCAGCTTCCCTATGACCAGGGAGGCTCAGACTGAGAGGGCTTTAGGATTCTACCGAATTGCTAACTTCCCCAAGGTGCAGGGAGCAATAGACTGTACGCACATTGCGATGCGGGCAATTTTTCAGGATGCAGAGGTTTTCAAGAACCGCAAGGGATTCCACTCCCTGGCCCCAAGTTTCCGGCCGCGCCGAAAACGGCGTAGCCCCGAGCTGCATGCCTGTTCTTTGCACCAAAAGTGCGCATGAAAAAAACTGCGACATTCTCCGGCTCCTCGGAGCTCGATCTCAGCTTGGCGCGGTGCGCTCTTCACAGCGGGGGGGCGGAGCCAAACACTCGCGCCAATTCTGTCAGCAGTGGGGGGGGCGGGTCTAATTTAAATGAGCCAACGTCGTGCCGGCAACCGTGCGCGTGCGCGTTGGAGCGTGCGCACACGCGCAGTGTCAAACAAACATTGGCACTCGGCTATTTTTAAAGGGACTGGAGAAAAAGTGAAGATTTGTCTCTTGGACCCCTGGAAAGGCTTGTAATTTAATTTTTGTGATATTTTTGTGTGTGAGGGAGTGCTTTTAGCAGCACTGTTGAATAAATCACCTGCTGAAATCAGTGAGTTCAGCTTTTCACTGCTAAACTTGCAGAACCGGTGCTGCATTGGTGCATGCAAATTAAGGACTGTGTGTTTTGAGAAATAAGAGTGCCAATTTAACTTTGCAATGGATCAACGTCCACCAAGAACAAATAATTTCTTGCATGAGGAAGTAGAGATATTAGTCAACGTAATTGAGCAGAGATGGCAGGAGCTAGATACCAGTAACAGAGGTCGCATAAAAGTGCCACCAAAAGAAATGAAGAAACGGTGGAACCAAGTTGCAGAAGATTACTGTGCAGTGGTGCATACCATGAGATCTGGAAGCCAGTGTAAAAAGAAATGGCACAACCTTGGTCAAGTAGTTAGTGTAAGGAATATTTCCCATTTTTAATTTAATCGTAATTGTAACCTGGCTATCTGTATGTCCCACCTTCCAGACTGACACACTCTGTAAAAAGTTATATTTTACTCTTTGCAGAAGAAATTGGCCCACAACAAAAGGGAGGCAACTCGGACAGGAGGAGGCATGCCCAATCTGCATCCACTGACACCCTTGGAACAAAGGGTAGCTGCTATGATGAGTTGTACATGGAGAAAAGCAATCAGTACAACACAAGCTGGGCCCATACGCGAGGAAGAGGCTAAGTCCTGAAAATGCATCGTGGCCCTTTAAATCAACCTGCTGCCTAACCTGCTATGTGTGAGAGTACTCATGCCACCCATCCGGCCCCCTCCCTTGCTGTTAAACATTTAACTGTTCTGATGTATTTTGCAGAACATGATGATGATGATGATGATGATGACGATGATGATGACAATGCTGCTGCTGCCAACCCTGAGGATCCTGAAGATACAGAACAAGAACCAGTACAACCAGCTGTGGACGATCCAGACTGGATGATGGCAGCGACGACTGAAATGTCTGCAGAGGAGAGCTTCCAAATTAATGTTTATGAGCCCCCATCAAGGGGCATCAGAGTTTCAACCCCTAGCATAGATCTTGGTTCCACCTTCCATGGTTTTGATTCCAATGTTGCGGGTCCCAGTGGTGCTGCTGGTATAATGCAGCATTCTACATTCAGTGCACTACCGTCCGAGCCTACGCCTCCCTCTCGCATAGGTTCTGATTCCACCTACTATGGTTTTGATTCCAACGCTGCGGGTCCCAGTGCTGCTGCTGATATCATTGAGCAGTTTACACCCATTCGTCCAACATCCCAGCTCATGGTTCGCACTCGAGTGCTGTCGTCTGGAACACCGAGTGTCCCACCATCCCAGCCCGAGCCTCTCTCTCTAGTACTGCCGTCTGCAACACAGAGCATCCCACCATTCCAGCCCGAGCCTCTCCCTCCAGTTCAGTCGTCTGGAACACCGAGCGTCCCACAGTCCCAGCCGCGCCTCCCTATGTAGTGGTGCCGCTTGCAACATCGAGCGTCCCACCGTCGGTGCCCGCGCCTCCCAGTGTAGTGGTGCCATGAGGCAGACCCAGGCAGAGGAGAAGGAGATTGGAGACACGCTCTCCTGAGATGCAGCGTGCAACAGATGCAGCTCAGGTTGTGGCATTGGGTATGGAGACCAATGAGCTTACCCGATCACTCATCGGTAGCATCAGTGCAGTGGGTGAAGAGTTGACGGTCCTGACGGGAGAAATAGCAATAATGACACGGGAACTTAGGGAGGGAATGTCCGAGGGAGTGCAATCGACGGCACAGGCCGTCAGGGAAGGCATGCAAGTGTCAGCACAGGCCGTCAGGGAGGGCCTGGTTGAGGTAGCTGCTGCAATAAGGGCACACAGCCCAGCCAATCAAATGACACCCCCATGAGGAAGTGAACATTCACTGAGATATGGATGAGACATAGTGGCAGCCTTTCTTTGCTGCTTTTGTTCTTGTTCTTGATGTAGCTGTAGTAGCGTTTTTGAAATTGAAATTGTTTTGTAAGTTTTGTAACTTTACAACTTATAAGGGATCTTATGGTTTTTAAATGATCTTATAGTGTAAATGCTCTCACATTTTTTTGTATCTTATTTAATTTTGCACCTAAAAAGTGATCCTGAAGTTTAAGTGTTCTTCAGAGTGTAAGATTTTTCACATTGAAACTGTTTTGTAAATTTTGTAACTTTACAACATATAAGTGATCTCAGGGTTTTCAAGTGATCTTATAGTGTAAATGCTCTCACATTCTGTAACTTATTTAATTTTGCATCTAAAAAGTGATCTTGAAGTGTAAGTGATCTTAGGGTGTAACATTTTTCACATCGAAATTGTTTTGTAACTTTTGTAACTTTACAAGTTATAAGTGATCTTAAAGTTTTTAAGTGATCTTCAAGAGTCATATTAAAAAGTATAGTTTGATACAACAAATATTTTATTACAGTGACGTTAACTTTTCAATAAAATATTTTTTTATTAAAACTGTTTCATGTTCCATTAACACAACACAACGTAGGAACGACTGCAAAGAATAAACATGTCCATGCGCAAAAGTGGTCGCAGAGCCCTCAGGCATCAGTAGTTGAAGTGTTCACGGATGAGCTGCTGGCGCAAGGCTCGAGCAATCGTTAAAGGGGCACGATGGACGGCCCTCCTCCGACCTCGTGCTCCGGTATCAGGCACTTGCATGCTTTCCTGATTGTCGCTATTATCCACATCTTGCTCTTCCATAATACTATCATCATGCACTGGACCCTCACGTAGGTCTTCTGGTTCCACTACCAGCTCCTGCTGCCTCATGATGGCTAAGTTATGAAGCATGTAGCACACAACAGTGAAGTGACCGACAATCTGAGGAGAGTATAGCAACTGCCAGGTGGTCAGGCCGTACCCTTTGTCTCCCAGTTGCCAGCTCGGCCCTTCTGGCTGCTGCTGAAACATGTCAGATATAACACTGTCGCGTAGGATGAACGCATCGTTGGTGCTGCCAGGGTATCTCGCATCGACTGACATGATGCGCTGCTTGTCGTCACACACGAGCTGCACATTGATAGAGTGGAAACCTTTCCTATTTCGGTACTGCTCAGAATCCTCCACAGGTGCTCGCAAGGCTATGTGGGTACAATCAATGCAGCCCTGTACCTTTGGGAAGCCGGAAATACTGAAGAAGCCCACAGCCCTCTCACGGATCGCTTGTGCGGTCATTGGGAAATTGATGAAGTCATTCCTTCATGCATATAGTGCAGCCGTGACCTGGTAAACGCAGGCATGTATTGCACGTTGAGAGATGGCACACACATCTCCAGTTGTAGCCTGAAACGATCCCGAGGCATAGAAAGAAAGTGCAGCTGTTACTTTCACTGCAACAGACAAGGCAGTTGGCGTTTTGTTTCTGGGCTGCAAATCTGCTCTCACCATATCACAGATCTCAGTGACAACTTCTCTGCGAAAACGCAGCCTTTTCACACAATCATCCTCGCTCATGTCCAGCTACGAGCGCCTGGTTCGATATTGTCGACGTGGGTATGGTCTCCTGCCCATCAACCTACGGGCTACAACATTCCTGGTGCGGTGAGCTCTAATCAATTCTCTCCTATGCAGTGAATTGATGGCAAACCATTGCATAATATGTGGTGTTGACAATGCAGCACCCATTCTGCAAATTTAAGTATAAAACTGTGGCTGCCTCTCCTTGTCCAAATGGCCTCAGTCCCCCTCACAGCTTGAAGGCTGCTGCTGTATCTTCGGCTGCCGTTGAGCCACTGACGCCGCCCCTAAAGCGTGGCCAAATGGCCTCAAGAACCTTAAAGAGCTGCGTGTGTCCGGCGTTGATTGTTTGGCTGCTGGCCAGCCACTGACACCGCTGCTATCCCATGGCCGAATGGCCTCACATCCGTCCGGTGCTGATTCTTCACGGCCAGCCACTAAGAGAATGACGGCCTGCCTGAAGCACCGCAGCTCAGTTCGAAGCTTGCTGCCGCTGTTGGGGCTGCCATCGAGATACTGACGCCACCCCCCTGCCTGTCTCCAACATGAAAGGCCTGCCTGAAGCACAGCAGCTCGAAGCCTGCTGCTGTTTCACACAGGTAGGAACATGGTTTATTTAATATTTTCTTTGCTTATAAATTTTTATTCAGGTTGGATTTATTTGTATAATATTTGTATAAGTATAACTAAGGATTGATTGCAGAATTTAATGACTTCCCTTCCCCCCCACCTCATTCCCTACGCCTAATTTGTAACCTACACCTGATTTTCTAAAGTGTAGACAAGGTTTTTTCGAACGCACAAAAATCTTCACTTACTCCATTCTAAGTTAGTTTGGAGTAAGTTTTCACTGCCTAAACTTTGAAAACAGGCGTAAGTGGCCAGACACGCCCCTTTTGAAAAAGAAATTCTATTCCAAAGTGAAACTGTTCTAACTGACTAGAACTGGAGCAAACTAAATGCCGAGAATTCAAATTTCTAAGATACTCCGTTCTAAACCAGTTGCTCCAAAAAAACAGGCCGAAACTTGGCCCCCCTGACTCTGCAACTCGTTGTTGACCACCAGCAAGTTATTATGGCAGTGAATGCAAAATTTCCGGGCAGCATCCATGGTGCTCACATCCTGTGTGAGAGCACTATATCTGACTTGTTTAACAATCAGCCACAAGGTCAATGCTGGATGCTTGGTGACAAAGGATATGACCTCGCCACCTGGCTGATGACCCCCTGTGTGACACCCACACCGAAGCCGAGAAGAACGTTGGTGTTATTTACAAGACTGACACACTGCTGGGTGTGCAGGTGAAAATCAATGGTGGGCATCACCTTGATGACAGTTAAAGTTTAAGTTGATTGAAGTTAAGTGTAATTATATCCTTTGATGTTAAGGAATCACCAGTATGTAACGGTGCAGCTATCTGAGCCAATGCACAACTAGGTTATGTTAAATAAAAAACATTTAAACTGAACATTTGTCTGAAATCATAAGTAGATCTGTAAAAACCGACCCTCCACCCCCCACCCCCTCCCCGCCACCGCTTCTCATCCCCACCTCTACCCCTTCCCCTTCCACTCCTGACACCAAGCCGCCTGGCCGAGGAGTTCCTCAGGTGCTGCTTCATTGGGGGGTGGGGGGATGACGGCCGAACCGATGCTTGGACGGAGACAGGAGAGGACAGTCCTGAGGTGGGAACGTGCTCTGAGCCAGAAGCAAGATGTTGCTCCTGGCTCTCATGTGTGGTTGGCAATGGGGGTGCGGCACCTTAAGGTGCAGTGTCGCGCTCCGGGACCACTGGGAGCCCTCTGCCACCAGTGTTCCTAGCTAACAGCTGCAGGGCCTCCTCCATCCCTTCCATGTTATATATTATTTGTTGGACAAAAATTCGGTGGCAACTATGTTCTGGGTGCTTAGGCTTTTTGCTGCTGGTGAATCTCCCTCATGCCTCCCATAACAGCCAAACAAGCACACACCACACTTAAACATGCTTTCAGTCCCTCTCTGCTCACTCTCTCTCTGTCTCCTCTTCTGCGCATGTAATGAATCGCGGGAAACGAGCATTGCCATGCCGTTGCTAATGACGGTAACACTTTACGGCAGAAGGTCAGAAAGATTTAACTCTGACGCCCATTTCAGATCTCTCGTGATAACTGTTATGTATGAATAAAGAGTCTGACCAGATACTGTGAACTCAAAGTAAAGTGTGACCTTAGTCTTTTATTACAGTCTCCAGAGTGTCTCTACAGCCTGTGAGGCCTCCTTAAGTATAGGTTCTCCCAAGAGATTGTGGGATCCCTTGGGACTCCACGGGATGAGCCCTCTGGTGGTTAAACAAGGTATTTACAGGTTTACATATATAACAACATTCCCCCCAAAGTCAATAGTGTAACTATTTACAAGGTGAGTCAATCTGGGGCCTTTCTTTCCCTGGTTGATCATCTCGGTGCAAATGCTGGTTTTAGTGAATCGTTTGTTGGGCCCTCGCTGGGCTGCTGTGCAGCTGGCCTTGCTAGGCTGCCTGGTATGGTGAGGCCTGCTGGGCTGCTGCGGGTGATGGGTTCTGCTTTGTGGTCAACCGCTGTGTCGGTTGTCACTGGTGTGTGTGTTGAGGGGTCAAAAAAGGTAGGGTCTAATGTGGGTTGCTCTGGATTGTCTGTGAATTTGAGTTTGGTTTGGTCCAAGTGTTTCCTGTAGATGAGTCCATTTGAAAGTTTGACCCGAAACACCCTACTCCCCTCTTTGGCCATGACAGTGCCGGGAAGCCATTTGGGACCTTGTCCATAGTTCAACACAAATACAGGATCATTAATTTCAATTTCGCGTGACACATTTGTGCTATCATTTTATGTACTTTGTTGAAGCCGCCTGTTCTCTACCTGTTCCTAAAGATCAGGGTGGACTAACGAGAGCCTTGTCTTGAGTGCCCTTTTCATGAGCAGTTCAGTGGGTGGAATCCTAGTGAGCGAGTGGGGTCTTGTGCGGGAACTAAGCAGGACTCGGGATAGGTGAATCTGCAGTGAGCCTTCAATTACCCTCTTCAAGCTCTGCTTGATTGTTTGCACTGCTCTCTCTGCCTGACCATTGGATACTGGTTTGAACGGGGCAGATGTAACATGTTTGATCCCATTGCGGGTCATGAACTCTTTGAACTCGGCACTGGTGAAACACGGCCTGTTGTCGCTCACAAGGACATCAGGCAGGCCGTGCGTGGCAAACATGGCCTGCAGGCTTCCAGTGGTGGCAGCGGACGTATTGCCGACATTATCTCACATTCAATCCATTTGGAATACGCATCTACAACCACTAGGAACATTTTACCCAAGAACGGGCCTGCATAGTCGACATAGACCACAGTTTGGAAGGCCAAGACCATAAACTTAGTGGTGCCTCCCTGGGTGCATTGCTTAACTGTGAACATGTGTTACATTTGTGCACACAAGACTCTAAGTCCGCATTGATACCGCGCCACCACATGTGGGATCTGGTTATCGCTTTCATCATTACAATGTCTGGTTGGGTACTGTGGAGATCACTAATGAAAGTGTCCCTGCCCTTTTTGGGTACCACTACCCGATTACCCCACAGAAGGCAGTTCGCCTGTATAGACATTTCATCTTTGCGCCACTGGTACGTCTTTATATCTTCCTGCATTTCTAATGGGACACTGGACCAGCTCCCACGAAGCACATCGTTTTTTACTAAGGACAGTAAGGGGTCCTGGCTCATCCACGTTTACGGGGAGCGGGCGGGTAAGTGGAGCTGAGTCCACGGCCAGATCAGCCATGATCTTATTGAATGGCGGAGCAGGCTCGAGGGGCTAGATGGCCTACTCCTGTTCCTAATTCTTATGTTCTTATGTTCTTACGTTCTAATCTGTCGGGCGGTAACAGGTGATTGCTCACTCTCAAATGCTTCCATTACCATGACTAAATCTGCGGGATGTGCCATTTCCACCCCCGTGGTGGGCAATGGCAGCCTACTGAGAGCATCGGCACAGTTTTCTGTGCCTGGCCTGTGGCGGATGGGGTAGTTGTATGTGTACAACCTAAGCGGCCATCTCTGGATGCGGGCCAATGCATTCATATTTATCGCCTTACTTTCAGAAAAGAGGGATATCAGTGGCTTATGATCAATTTCTAATTCAAATTTGAGCCCAACCAGATATTGATGTATTTTCTTTACCTCATAAACACATGCTAACGCTTCTTTTTCGATCATGCTGTAGGCCCTCTCAGCCTTAGTCAGACTTCTGGATGCATAAGCAACCAGTTGCAATTTCCCAGATTCATTAACTTCTTGCAATACACACCCGACGCCGTATGACGACGCATCACATGCTAGTACCAAACGCTTACATGGATCATACAACACAAGCAATTTGTTTGAGCATAACAGGTTTCTAGTTTTTACAATGGCATTTTCTTGGCTTTTACCCCATACCCATTCATCTCCTTTACGCAGTAAGGCGTGCAGTGGTTCTAACAGTGTGCTGAGACCCGGTAAGAAGTTACCAAAGTAGTTCAGGAGTCCTAGAAATGACCGCAGCTCCGTCACGTTCTGTGGTCTCGGTGCGTTCTTGATTGCCTCCGTCTTTGAATCGGTGGGCCTGATGCCGTCTGCCACGATTCTTCTCCCCAGGAACTCCACTTCAGGCATCAGGAAAATGCACTTCGAGCATTTTAACCGGAGCCCCACGCAGTTGAGCCGACTAAGAAACTCCTCCAGGTTCTGCAGATGCTCGACTGTGTCCTGACCTGGGAGACCACGGTGCGTGGGACTGACTTCAGTCAGCTTTCCATGTTTCTCTGGAATATCGCCGCGGCTCATCGAATCTCAAACAGGCATCTGTTGTAAATGAAGAGACCTTTGTGCGTGTTGATGCAGGTGAGACCCTTCGATGATTCCTCCAGTTCCTGCATCATGCAGGCCGAGGTCAAGTCCAGTTTCGTGAACAGCTTTCCTCCCGCCAGCATCGCAAAAAGGTCGTCTATCTTTGGTTGTGGGTATTGATCCTGCAGGGAGAAATGATTGATAATTACTTGTAATCACCACAGATTCTGACGGTGCTGTCTCTCTTGAGGACTGGAACAATCGGACTGGTCCCTCGTTGAATTCGATCGGCGAAATGATGCCCTCTCATTGCAGCCGGTCCAGCTCGATCTCCACCCTCTCTCTCATCATGTACGGTACTGCTCTCGTCTTGTAATGGATGGGTCATGCCCCCGGCATTAGGTGGATCTGCACTTTTGCTCCTTGGAACTTCCCAATGCCTGGTTCGAACAGCGAGGGGTACTTGTTTAAGACCTGTGCACACGAAGTGTTGTCGACGGACGAGAGCACTCGGACGTTGTCCCAGTTTCAACATATATTCCCTAGCCAGCTCCTGCCGAGCAGTGTGGGGCCATCGCCCGGTACCACCCAGAGTGGTAGCTTATGCACCGTTCCATCGTAGGAGACCTTTACGGTAGCACTGCCAATTACAGGAATCAGTTCCTTTGTGTATGTTCTCAGTTTAGTGCGAATGGGAGTCAGGACTGGCCTTGAGGCCTTGATGCACACAATTTATCAAAAGCCTTTTTGCTCATAATGGACTGGCTCATGCCCGTGTCCAGCTCCATTGACACCAGGAGTCCATTTAATTCAACCTTCAGCATTATCAGGGGACACTTTGTGGTAAATGTGCGCACCCCATATAACTCTGCCTCCTCGGTCTGAGGCTCTGGTTCGCCGTGTTCCGCTGTGAATCTGTCCTCCTCTGCAACATGGTGGTTTGCAGGATTAGCAGGGTTTGCAGCTCACCTGCACATACGTTGGAGGTGTCCCATTGTTCCACAGCCCTTGCAAATGTATCCTTTGAAGCGGCATGAATGGAAACGATGATCACCTCCGCAGCGCCAACAAGGTGTTAATGGCCTTGCATTCATCAGCCTTGATGGTGGACTCTGAGACATCTGCGGACGTGCAGCTGCAGGTATGTGAGGCCTGCCCCCTACATTGCGATTCGAAAACAACATTACTTTGTTCACAGTACTTGCAGCAGCACTCGTGTGGTGAGAGATTTGCTTGGTATTGTCACTTGTGGCAATGAATGCCTGGGCTATCGCTATGGCCTTACTCAAGGTTGGGATCGCTACAGTCAAAAGTTTGCGAAGTATCACTTCATGGCCAATGCCAAGTACAAAGAAATCCCTGAGCATGTGCTCCAAATGTCCTTCAAATTCGCGATGTTCTGCAAGGCGTCTTAGCTCAGCGAAATAGCTCGCCACTTCCTGGCCTTCAGACCTTTTGTATATGTAGAACCGGTACCTTGCCATCAGAACGCTTTCCTTCGGGTTAAGATGTTCCCGGACCAGTTTGCATAAATCATCATACGATTTTTCATGGGGCCATATGTTGGTGCCCCGCAAACGCTGAGGAGAATCGCCCTTCGTTTGGCAGCGTTCGCTTCTCCTTCCAGCTCGTTGCCCAAGAAGTAGTGGTCGAGTCGCTCCACGAAGATTTCCCACTCATCTCCGCCGAAAATTTCTCCAGGATGCCCACTGTTCTCTGCATCGTTGCAGTAGGGTTCGTCATCTGTATCTCATCGCCAGTTGTTATATATGAATAAAGAGTCTGACCAGATATTATGAGCTCAAAGTAAAGTGTGACCTTAGTCTTTTGTTACAGGTCTCCAGAGTGCCTCTTCAGCCTATGAGGCCTCCTTAAGTACAGGTGCTCCCAAAGGATTGTGGGATCCCTTGGAACTCCAGGGGATGAGGCCTCTGGTGGTTAATCAAGGTATTTATAGGTTTACATATGTAACAACGGGGCGGGGGGGGGAGACTAAGGGCTTTGAGAATGAGCGATAAGCCGGCGATCTGAAAACCCATTTTTACCGCACATGCCGTAAATATCGCCCATATTTGGGCAATCTGCACAAAAGTGTAAAATCTAGCCCATGTTCTCCATAAACAGGGTGCAGTACATGCTCATTTTGTTGTACAAGTGTTGGTTTGTCCTTTTAAAGAAAGAAGCCAGCAACTTCTTTGAGATATACTCAGAATCCTGTCTCCTTCTCCTGTAGAACGGGAACTTTTATTATGTCATATGATTTCTTCTGCTGCTTATAGAATCATTCCATAAAAGAGATGAAAAGAAAATATTTATCTTGCTTGTTTATGCCAGAATTTGGTTAAAAGGAAAACTGAAGTGGATAATGGAACTCAAAACAGATAATAAGCCTACAACTTAGCCAGCTTGTACCGATCACTTACTGCCAGATCACAGTTCTTTCATCAAAACAAATCACAAAGCCAGTGTAAACAATGCATTAAAAATGTTATGTTATCGATGTTGTTTCCTGTTTCGTTCATGCTTCCTTTATTGGCAGACTCTTCAATTGGTCAGAAGGGTAGGATGATCCAGCTGTTGAGGCCTCCACTGGCTCATTGCCATAATTTGGTTGTTGCCAAGAGGCAGACCTGACCAGTGCAAAAATGTATCTCCTGGGCCATTTTCCCTCCTTCCTCTCATTGTCATGGTCAAGGCTGACAAAACACTAGAGGGGAAGCCTGAGGGAAAATATCAAATTCAGGATTTGAACTTCTGATATATTTAAGAGTCTAGTGTATGAGCACTGGATTACTTCCACACAAAAAAAACTGTATCATTGCCAGGCTGCAGGCAGGCCTGAAGATGCAAGAATCTCTTCCCCTAACAGAACAATTAAAGCATCCTGCTTTTCTATACCATTCTTGTCCATCTGTTTGAGTGTCTCTTCCTGACTCAGTGGTGCAACACACTTCACAGTTGGTGCCAAGATTAAAGTCACCTCCTCGTGGCTGGAGAAGAACATGGAGTGGGAAGGGGAGGAGCCAGTTGTCGTGATCCACGTAGGAACCAACAACATAGGTAGAACTAGGAATGAGGTTCTGCTGCGAGAGTTTGAGGAATTGGGATCTAACTTAAAAAGCAGAACCTCAAAGGCAATAATCTCTGGATTGTAACCTGAGCCATGCGACAATTAGCATAGGGATAAGAAGGTTAGAAGGTTAAATGCGTGGCTCAAAGAGTGGTGTGGGAGGCAGGGGTTTTGCTTCATGGGACACTGGCACCAGTACTGGGGAAAGAGGGAGCTGTTCCGTAGGGACGGGCACCACTTGGGACGGGCTGGAACCAGTGTCCTGGCGAAATGAATAACTAGGGCAGTAGACATGGCTTTAACCTAATGAAGGAGGGGGGCGATGTGGGAGCATTCAGGAAAGAGTAAATTTAAAAGCAGCAAGAGAAATGTCAAGGCTCTAGAGCAGAGCAGAGTTTGGGGTAAAAATAAACAGAGTGTGTCAGGAAGGGACAGAGAGAATAACAAAGGTAATAGGGCATCAATGACTTAGGTGACATCAGGGAAAAATAGAAAAATGGTAAAAACTAAAGACCCTACAGGTTGAACCTCGCTTATCTGGGACTCCCTTATCCGGCAGCACCCCTCATCCTGCACCATTCCCGGCCGCCGGGTGACGCATGCGCAGAACTCAACCCGTCAAAATCCTTCCTTACCCAGTCTCAGAACATACATTAAAGAAAATTTGTACAAGGTACTCAGCAATATAATCTTTCTCCTCGATGTCGGGGTTATCAGCTGCCTCCTCCTCGTCACCCTGCTGGAACGCCTGCAGCCATAACCCTCGGGTCGGCCGCTCCTCCCCACAGCGGTGGTCAGGCCTGCTCCGGGGCCCGCTCATGTCGCTGAGTCTTTGGGGCCCGCTTGGCCCGCCGACCCTTCTGGGCCTGCTCAGCCCGCCGACCCGCCAGGGCCCGCTTGGGCCGCCGACTCTTCGGGGCCCGCTCAGGCCATCGACTCTTCGGGGCTTGCTTGGGCCGCCGACCCTTTGGGGCTTGCTCGGGCCGCACCGACCCTTCGGGGCCTGCTCGGTCCGCCGACTCTTCAGGGTTTGTTTGGGCTGCGCCGAAACTTCGGACCCTCTCGTGCCGCCGACACTTAGGGGCCCACCGGCCCGCCGAAGCTTCAGGGCCCGCCCGCCCGCTGACTCTTCGGGGCCCGCTGGTCCTGCTCGGGCCGACGACCTCCTCCTCCCCCTCTCCCCCCGATCTTGGGCCATCTCCTACACCCCGCCCCATGGGCTGATGACCTCCACTGATCCGGCAAAATCTCTCATTCGGCACAGGCCAGGTCCAGAGGGTGCCGGATAAGGGAGGTTTAACCTGTATATCTGAATGCGCGAAGCATTCGCAACAAAATAGTTGAATTAATAGCGCAGATAGAAATGAATAGGTTTGATCTAATAATCATTATGGAGACGTGGCTGCAAAGTGACCAAGGTTGGGAACTAAATATTCCAGGGCACTTAACCTTTAGAAGAGATAGGCAAAATGGAGAAGGAGGAGAGGTAGCCCTGATAATAAAAGATGGGATAAAGACAGTAGAGAGAAAGGATCTTAGCTCCGAATATCAAGAAGTAGATTCAATTTGGGTGGAGCTAAGAAACAGCAAGTGACAGAAAACATTGGTGAGAATTGTTTAGAGGTGCCCAGACAGTAGTTGTAATCAGGAAATTAGAGGCGCATGTAACAAGGGTAATACATTAATCATGGGGGACTTTAACCTACATATAGACTGGGCAAACCAAATTTGCAGTAATAATGTGGAGAACAAATTCATGGAATGTATACAAGACAGTTTTCTAGATCAGTATGTTGAGGAACCAACTCGGGAGCAGGCTATTTTAGATCTAGTATTGTGCAATGAGAAAAGGTTAATTAATAACCTTGTAGCAAAGAGCCCTTAGGGAAGAGTGCCCATAATATGATAGAATTTTATATTAAGTTTGAAAGTGATTCAGTTAAATCTGAAACTAGGGTCCTAAATCTAAACAAAGAAAACTATGTAAGTATGAGGGGCAAGTTAGCTAAGGTAGATTTGGAAACAACATTAAAAGGTATGATGGTGGACAAGCAATGGATAGCATTTAAAGAATTAATACTTAATTTACAACAAACATACATTCCTTTAAGGCACAAAAACTTCACAGGAAAAATGGTCCAACCGTGGCTAACAAGAGAAGGTAGAAACATAGAAACATAGAAACATAGAAAATAAGTGCAGGAGTAGGCCATTCGGCCCTTCTAGCCTGCACCGCCATTCAGTGAGTTCATGGCTGAACATGCAACTTCAGTACCCCATTCCTGCTTTCTCACCATACCCCTTGATCCCCCTAGTAGTAAGGACTTCATCTAACTCCTTTTTTAATATATTTAGTGAAATAGTACTAGATCAAAGGAAGAGTCTTATAATGTTGCCAAAAAAGAGCAGTAAGGCTGAGGATTGGGAGGAATTTAGAAGTCAGCAAAGCAGGACCAAAATATTGATAAAGAAAGGGAAAATAGAATGTGAGTAATGATAGAGAATTCAAACATGCTGCATTTAGACAGGTTGAGAAAACACAGACTTCCAGGTCTACGTGCGACTGAGCATGTTGCATTAAGTCATCAATCAACTTGACATTTTAGGATCTTGGGTAGCGAGCCAATTAAAAGGTTAAAAGACTATTAATTGAGCCAATAAGGTCAAAGAAGGCGAGTTCTTTTCTGTAAATTGAACCCGGTATAAATACAGCCATTTTGGCCATGTGATATCAGAAGGACAAAGACCTGGCTTAAAGCCAAGAGCTTGTTACTGCGGCCAAAATAAAGTGACATTAAAACTACTTTCGGAGTTTGTATTTCATTGGAAATTAAGAGATCTAACAGTAAACTCGTGAGAGACATAAAAATAGACTGTAAAAACTTCTATAGGTATGTAAAAAGGAAAAGATTAGCCCTACAGGCCGAGAGAGGAGAAATTATAATGGGGAATAAGGAAATGGCAGAGAAATTAAACAAATACTTTCTGTCTGTCTTCATGGAAGAAGGCACAAAAAACCTCACGGAAATAGTGGAGAACTGAGGGTCTAGCGAGAATGAGGAACTGAAAGAAATTAGTATTATTAAAAAATGAGTACTGGAGAAATTAATGGGACTGAAAGCCAATAAATGCCCTGGACCTGATGGCCTACATCCTAGGATTTTGAAAGAGTTAGTTATAGAGATAATAGATGCATTGGCTGTCATCTTCCAAAATTCCACAGATTCTAGAAAGGTTCCCACAGATTGGAAGGTAGAAAATGTAACCCCACTATTTAAGAAAGGAGGGAGAGAGAAAGCGTGGAACTAGAGACCAGTTAGCCTGATATCAGTTGTAGGGAAAATGCTAGAATCTATTATTAAGGATCTGGTAACAGTGCATTTAGGAAATAATAATAGGATTGGGCAGAGTCAACGCGGATTTATGAAAGGGAAATCATGTTTGACAAATCTGTTAAGAGTTTTTGAGGTTGTAACTCGCAGAACAGATAAGGGAAAACCAGTGGATGTGGTGTATTTGGATTTTCAAAAGGCATTTGATAAGGTGCCACACAAGAGGTTATTAAACAAAATTAGGGCTCATGGGATTGGGGATAATATACTAGCATGGATTGAGGATTGTTTAATGGACAGAAAACAGAGAGTAGGAATAAACAGATGGTTTTCGGATTGGCAGGCTGTAACTAGTGGGGTACCACAAGGTTCAGTGCTTAAGCCTCAGCTATTCGCAATCTATATCAATGATTTGGATGAGGGGACCAAATGTAATATATCCAAGTTTGCTGATGATACAAAGCTAGGTGGGAATGTAAGTTGTGAGGAGGATGTAAAGAGACTTCAAGGGGATATAGACAGGCTAAGTGAGTGGGCAAGAACATGGCAAATGGAATATAATGTGTAGAAATGTGAAGTTATTCGCTTTGGTAGGAAAAATAGAAAAACAGTGTATTTTTTAAATGATGAAAGATTGGGAAATATTGGTGTTCAGAGGGACCTGGGTGTCCTTGTACACAAATCATTGATAGCTAGCATGTAGTTAGAGGCGTGGGCCCAAGGGCAGCACGGGCCAGCCCACACTGCGATATGTGCGCGCACTAGGTCCGTGCAGCAGAGTTGGTCTCCAGTCGTCTTGGTTAAAACTTGCCACTGGACCAAAACCTAGCTCTGTCAAGCCCGTGTGGTGGCTGGTGTGCAACGGCCACCACGCGTTAAAAAAATCCACGCACAGGCATCTTCCACCCTTCAGGATGTAGTTCGAGACCTAGAATATTAGGTCCTTCATTGAAACACCTGTGAACTCATCATTTTTGGCGTGGAAGCAAGTCATCCTCGATACGAGGGATCGCCTATGATGATGATGACAGCAAGCAATTATGAAATCAAATGATATGTTGGCCTTTGTTACAAGAGGATTTGAGTATAAGAGTAAAGATGTCTTACTGCAATTATATAGAGCCCTGGTGAATACCTGGAGTATTTTGTAAAGTTTTGGGTCTCCTTAATGTTTCTATTTCACTAAGTATATTCAAAAAGGAGTTAGATGGAGTCCTTACTACTAGGGGAATCAAGGGGTATGGTGAGAAAGCAGGAATGGGGTACTGAAGTTGCATGTTCAGCCATGAACTCATTGATTGGCGGTGCAGGCTAGAAGGGCCGAATGGCCTACTCCTGCACCTAGTTTCTATGTTTCTATGTTTCTTACCTAAGGAAGGATATACTTGCCATAGAGGGAGTGCAACAAAGAACATAAGAACATAAGCACACAAGAATTAGGAACAAGAGTAGGCCATCTAGCTCCTCGAGCCTGCTCCGCCATTCAACAAGATCATGGCTGATTGGCCGTGGACTCAGCTCCACTTATCCGCCCGCTCCCCATAACCCTTAATTCCCTTATTGGTTAAAATTCTATCTATCTGTGACTTGAATACATTCAATGAGCTAGCCTCAATTGCTTCCTTGGGCAGAGAATTCCACAGATTCACAACCCTCTGGGAGAAGAAATTCCTTCTCAACTCGGTTTTAAATTGGCTCCCCCGTATTTTGAGGCTGTGCCCCCTAGTTCTAGTCTCTCCTACCAGTGGAAACAACCTCTCTGCCTCTATCTTGTCTATCCCTTTCATTATTTTAAATGTTTCTATAAGATCACCCCTCATCCTTCTGAACTCCAACAAGTAAAGACCCAGTCTACTCAATCTATCATCATAAGGTAACCCCCTCATCTCCGGGATCAGCCAAGTGAGTCGTCTCTGTACCCCCTCCAAAGCTAGTATATCCTTCCTTAAGTAAGGTGGCCAAAACTGCACGCTGTACTCCAGGTGCGGCCTTACCAATACCCTATACAGTTGCAGCAGGACCTCCCTGCTTTTGTACTCCATCCCTCTCGCAATGAAGGCCAACATTCCATTCGCCTTCCTGATTACCTGCTGCACCTGCAAACTAACTTTTTGGGATTCATGCACAAGGACCCCCAGGTCCCTCTGCACCTCAGGATGTTGTAGTTTCACCCCATTCAAATAATATTCCCCTTTACTGTTTTTTTTCCCAAGGTGGATGAACTCACACTTTCCAACAAAGGTTCACCAGACTGATTCCTGGGATGGGGGAATTGTTCAATGAGGAGAGATTGAGTTGACTAGGCCTATATTCTCTAGGGTTTAAAAGAACGAGGTGATCTCTTTGAAAGATACACAATTCTTACAGGGCTTGACAGGGTAGATGCTGAGAGGATGTTTTCCCTGGCCAGGGAATCTAGAACGAGGGTCACAGTCTCAGAATAAGGAGTCGGCTATGTAGGACTGAGATGAGGAGAAATATCTTCGCTCAGAGTGTGGTGAATCTTTGGAATTCTCTACCCCAGAGGGCTATGGAAGCTCAGTCGTTTATATTCAAGACAGAGATCGATAGATTTTTGAATATTAAGGGAATCAAGGGATATAAAGAGAGAAGAAAGCGCACTGTATTTATTTACTCTCACCATGTTGAATTAATTTTCACCTTCTATTCTGCAGCTTTGCAATTGCATACTCTTTCTTTTCCTGAACAATTCATGTATTCTCACTCTCAGTAAAATTTAAATAGAAAATATTCCAAATACTGAAAATATGAAATACAAGCAGAACATCCTGGAAACATACAGCAAGGCCACCAGCAACTGAAAAGAGAAAATATAGTTTAAAGATTCAAGTAGAAACCTTTTGTCAAAACACTAAAATACCTTAGTGTTCACTTACAATCCCAGTTATACATCTCCTTTCTAATTAGTAATGCAGTATAGTATTGGTTTTGCCAGCTATTCAAATTGAGTACATAAAGTCATATACTATTTAATATTAGATTAATATCCAGCCAATTCTGTTCAAAGTGATAACCTGATACTAAAGTGAAAATTGCTACTCACCCAGGAATCTCTTTATCTTCAAACAAAGCACGCTTTCTTCTCTCTTTATTGTATTCTGCTGTGCTTATAAAAGCAGGGACTAGAACAGTAAAACCAAAAGGTTGAATCACAAGCTGCATAATCGAGCAGTTACTTAATTCATTTTTAAGAGTAAAGACAAAACCAAACAAGACAATGTCAATGTAGTCCAATTGGCTGTCAGCTAATCATATACAGTGAAGCAAATTTCTTAATATGTACAAACTAGAATCCATTATTTTGTAGCATTACCGGCTGCTGTATTTCCACTACATTACAACAGAGACCACACTTCAGAAGTAATTCATTGGTTGAGAAGCACATTAGGACATTCTGGGGTCATGAAAAGTGCTATATAAATAGAAGTATTTTCCTTATTATGAATAATGTAATATTAATGAACAGCATTTGGTGATAGTCCATACTGAGGCCTGCAAGTAAACTGATCTCATCATAATGGCTGCTTATTCGGTCTACACAGTTGTTACAACTGCAACGAAGAAAACAGTTATACTTTGACTGCTACTATCGTCAGAATTCTCTGAATATCAAACTCTAATTTCTTCCTCTTAAACTGATATCTCTTCATCAAACATCCATTTAGTAGAGATATTGCTGGAGGGTTCATGCTCAGTTATGCAAAGTTATACAGAAAGGGCTTATGCACTCGTGAATGCTTTCATAGTTAGATGTGACAATCATATTTCTAAGAAAATGGATATGTAGTGTCACACTGAGTTAAGCCACTGTCCTTTTACCGCGGAGCTCTGGATATAAATCCAACCCTGACTAATAGAACAATAGTGACTTCTCTCTGCTAGCTCGAAGGATCCCAAGTGAAATGAGATCATGCATTCCACTGCACAAAATGGCTGGGTTTGGCATCAATTGGCAATTCACTCAAAGCCTTAAGACTAGTTGGTGTTGAAAATGAAAAATTCATTCTGTTACACTTTAGGATGTTTTTCTGAGTTTAGGGTTAAGGTACATTATACAATGAGTGTAATTCTACATATAAATCATGCATTAACACTCTTGTGCTTGATGCGAATATGGGTGAAATAGGGGATCGGAAAATGTTCCATTACCCTAATACTGGCATATTTCACTTTAATGAACAAAAGAAAATACAATAATGTTAATTTGAAGTGGCTGAAAATGCTTTCTCGCTAACCAAATGCAAATTTTAGTTAAATCAATAGAAAATTCCTAAAGACTATATAGAGAGTGAGATTATGAGAAAACGTAACAGATTTGTACCATGAGACTGTCCACAATGTACGCCCTGGTAATTCATGTACTCCAGGCAGCCTGCTCGTTCCTCCAGTGCTGGGCAAGGATCTCCGTGATTCTTAGGTTCTTGCTCAATATGACGCCATCGAATCCGCACAGTTGGTTGGCATTGCTCAGCACAGCCACTCCAGTGACCCCACTCACTCACTACACATGGACTGGCTGTAAACAAAGAAACAGCATGAAGTTGCAATGTTTGCCCAGGATTGTAGTCATGCTCTTACAGCAAAGATTTTAGAATATTCTAGTGTATGTCTGTTGTGCCACATTAAAATGTGCACATTATTTTCCTGTATGATCTGTGACTGATTTCATATCTGGAAATTATTCCTCCATTAAATTCTATCCTAACCACACTCTAGTTTTTGATATAGATGTAAATGTAAATGTTCAGCAGAGCTGTTCTAACTGTGGCAACAGCTTCAGTTTTTCAGGCAAAGTATCATTTGTAAAGGGTATGTATTTATGCTTATTGGTGTCTCAAATGTTTATTTTTATTGTGAAACAGATGTGTAAGGGGATAAATGTAAAAAGATGATTATCTTCAACATGTCTCCTTCGTATTCTTGGTGTTAATGTGATTAATCTATCTATAGACTGGTTAAGTGAAGCTTTTCCACCCCAAAGAATCTTTTTTTGGTGCAAGCCTGGACATGGAAATGTATTTTCTGCCATTATATGCAATCCATTGCTATCCAATGCTCCATCTAGTGGCCAAACTAATAGGTGCAAAATTTGCCGACCTAAAAATTGGATCACATCTGAATCGGGAACAATCCTGGTGCTGCACAAGGCCACAGGAAATTGGTCTGCTAGCTCATTTGTTTATTACTGTTGAGGTGTAGGGCATCAATCACAGCCACAGAGGCAGATTACCGGTCCCAGAAGGCACCTAGATCGAACACAATAAGGTTCAGTTAGGGGTAAGAGGTAATTGGAAGGCGAGCGAGCAGTGGCCAGCAGCAGCCTGAAAATGTAATGTAGAGCCAGAGGAGTACACCTGCTTCAGGCACAAGCCATGGACGCCTATGCAGGAGCCTTTACCAATATTACAGGCAAGAAACCTCCGGCACATGCAGCCTGTCATATTAGAGCTTAGATGCCTGTTTTACGCCTGCAAAATGGGCATGCACCATCCAATCTAGGTCATCAAATGGCAACATTCGAGTTCAAATGTCAGTTGGAGTTGCAATTCAAAATCATATCCCACTGTCTTTGGAGTTGATATACAGCCACTCTGGCAATAAAGCGACTGTATCTTTTGATTAGGTAATACATGGTAGTCCAGCATGTTGCAATTGTTGACAGTAAGCTTAATTAAATGTCAAGATTGCTGGCAAAATATTTGAAACAGCTCTGAAGGTTCAAGCTAATTGTTAATTGAAAGTTTATCACGAGTTTGCTGAAATGTAAAAAAAAATTCAAATAATAATATTGTCCATTTGTTAAATTTATTTAATATCTGAGATTCATTGATTACCTAATTCCTCAGTTTCACACTGAGATCTCTGGAGGCCCATGTGGAACAGTGCTCGAGATGCTGAGTGGGGTCAAAAGCAATAGTTTAAAACTGGAGGTAACTCTACCATTGGATTTTTTTTTTTGGCAAGGACATAAACTTCTTAATTTCCCTTCCTTCATCTCCCTCAAGCTATGCATCATTTGCAATACAAAATGTGGGTAAACATGTGACCACCTGCCAATGCAGCTCAGAGCCAGCTGTGGTCCAAAGATACCTCTATGATTTTACTTTTTTTTTGTGATGAGATGTTCGACCTCCACTCAGCACCTAGCAGCAATTAGACTGTGAACAAGAACTTGAAGGTGTGGAGGGTCAAGTTGTTCCCAAATATTCGGTATAGGAATGGGAGATTGGGATCAAGCTCTGTGGCAGGCCCAGTGACTTAATATCTGAGGCAGGCAGTTATTTCCACAGGAGCTGGTTCACATAAGTGAAATAGAATGATCGTCCAAGTAAAGATGAGTTACTATGATATATATTGCAGCTTTAAAATAAAAACACTAATGCCTTTGAAGGAAACGTCACTATCCTATCTTTCCAAAATACTGGAAGTATCTGGATTCAAAGCTTAGTCTGTGGAACACTGATCATGAGTAAATCTAAGGAAGCTATTTAGATGGTGGGTATCTATGTATGTACTTTGCAATATTTGTCGAGTCATTCTGATGTTAGGTTATTTCTTAAAAATGCAGCTAGTTGTGAAAACAAGATAATAGCTGAGCTAATGGAAAAATTAATAAACTTAAAGGAGCAAATGCTTGGCAAACACTTTCTTATTTTGAACAGAAGGAATAATAAGGCCCTTGTGATCTCTTTCATCATGACACCCCTACGTTTAAGTAACACAGGACTGCTTATCAACAAGATTTATATCATCATATCGTGTTGGTTGCAACAAAACAAGAAAAGGTATGGCAAGTATTTTTTTAGGAAGGCAGTGCCATTCAACTGGATTAGGTTATAGAATTGGAATCTCCATGCAGGTGAAATTTTGGGCTGGCTTTTAACTCCACGGAAACTGCATATTGGGTTCTGCACCAGAACTTGTATGTGCTACTGCTTTTAGATTTTAAAGAAAAGGTTAAAGTAATGCTTTTACATGTAGATTAAGAAGTACTTGTAATGTTGTCACTGTGCCCTCCTTTGTGTTTAAATACAGTGAACTTGTCTATGTCATTTCACCATGTCAGAACAATTTTCTTACTTTACTAAATATTTGTCTGAAAACTTATAAAGTGTTCCAACATGATTACTAGAAAATTAAAAAAACAATCGTCCAGATACAAAACACAAAATATTGGTTTTCAAATTTACCCTGAAAACAAATTAAATACCATAACGATACAATGCTAGGGTAAAGATATGGAAAATACTATATCTCATTGGTGACTTGGAACTACACAGCCACTTTGGCAAGTTTGAAAGACCTTCAAGCTCAAAAGCTCAGTCTACACAACTGAGCTATGGTGGTCCTTCATCTAATTTTAAAAACATCTGCAGTTCACTGACACTGTTCAGCTGGCCTATTTATCCCACGGGCAAATACATCTAGTAACACTTTAATATTTCTTTAAAGAAATTCTTAACATAGTTTGCTGCTGTCATGTTATTTCACACATGGGAATTCTCCGTTTTGATATTCACATAAGAATAGGCAGTGACATTACTAATTACATCATATAGAATAAAGATTTAGCGGGAGAAAGAAATTCACTAATTTGGAGCGCTAATTTTTAAAAGTTTGAAAAGTTATTATTTAAATGAAGAAAGATTACAAAGTGCCGCAGTACAGCGGGACCTGGGGTTACTTGTGCATGAAACACAAAAGGATAGTATGCAGGTACAGCAAGTAATCAGGAAGGCCAATGGTATCTTGGCATTTATTACAAAGTGGATGGAGTATAAAAGTAAGGAAGTCTTATTACAGTTGTACAGGGTATTGGTGAGGCCACACCTGGAATACTGCGTGCAGTTTTGGTTTCCATATTTACGAAAGGATATACTTGCTTTGGAGGTAGTTCAAAGAAGGTTCACTAGGTTGATTCCGGGAATGAGGGGATTGACTTATGAGGAAAGGTTGAGTAGGTTGGACCTCTACTCATTGGAATTCAGAAGAATGAGAGGTGATCTTATCATAATAAGAATATAAGAACATAAGAATTAGGAACAGGAGTAGGCCATCTAGCCCCTCGAGCCTGCTCCGCCATTCAACAAGGTCATGGCTGATCTGGCCGTGGACTCAGTTCCACTTACCCGCCCGCTCCCCGTAACCCTTAATTCCCTTATTGGTTAAAAATCTATCGATCTGTGATTTGAATACATTCAATGAGCTAGCCCCAACTGCTTCCTTGGGCAGAGAATTCCACAGATTCACAACCCTCTGGGAGAAGAAATTCCTTCTCAACTCGGTTTTAAATTGGCTCCCCTGTTTTTTGAGGCTGTGCCTCCTAGTTCTAGTCTCCCCGACCAGTGGAAACAACCTCTCTGCCTCTATCTTGTCTATCTCTTTCATTATTTTAAATGTTTCTATAAGATCACCCCTCATCCTTCTGAACTCCAACGAGTAAAGACCCAGTCTACTCAATCTATCATCATAAGGTAACCCCCTCATCTCTGGAATCAGCTTAGTGAATCGTCTCTGTACCCCCTCCAAAGCTAGTATATCCTTCCTTAAGTAAGGTGACCAAAACTGCACGCAGTACTCCAGGTGCGGCCTCACCAATACCCTGTACAGTTGCAGAAGGACCTCCCTGCTTTTGTACTCCATCCCTCTCACAATGAAGGCCAACATTCCATTCGCCTTCCTGATTACCTGCTGCACCTGCAAACTAACTTTTTGGGATTCATGCACAAGGACTCCCAGGTCCCTCTGCACCGCAGCATGTTGTAATTTCTCCCCATTCAAATAATATTCCCTTTTACTGTTTTTTTTTACAAGGTGGATGACCTCACATTTTCCGACATTGTATTCCATCTGCCAAACCTTAGCCCATTCGCTTAACCTATCTAAATCTCTTTGCAGCCTCTCTGTGTCATCTACACAACCCGCTTTCTCACTAATCTTTGTGCCATCTGCAAATTTTGTTACACTACACTCTGTCCCCTTTTCCAGGTCATCTATGTATATTGTAAACAGTTGTGGTCCCAGCACCGATCCCTGTGGCACACTACTAACCACCGATTTCCAACCCGAAAAGGACCCATTTATCCTGACTCTCTGCTTTCTGTTAGACAGCCAATTCTCTATCCATGCTAATACATTTCCTCTGACTCCGCATACCTTTATCTTCCACAGTAACCTTTTGTGTGGCACCTTATCGAATGCCTTTTGGAAATCCAAATACACCACATCCATCGGTACACCTCTATCCACCATGCTTGTTATATCCTCAAAGAATTCCAGTAAATTAGTTCAACATGATTTCCCCTTCACGAATCCATGTTGCATCTGCTTGATTGCACTATTCCTATCTAGATGTCCCGCTATTTCTTCCTTAATGATAGCTTCAAGCATTTTCCCCACTACAGATGTTAAACTAACCGGCCTATAGTTACCTGCCTTTTGTCTGCCTCCTTTTTTAAACAGAGGCGTTACATTAGCTGCTTTCCAATCCGGTAAATTATAACAAATGCATCTGCTATAACTTCCGCCATCTCTTTTAATACCCTGGGATGCATTTCATCAGGACCAGGGGACTTGTCTACCTTAAGATCCATTAGCCTGTCCAGCACTACCCCCCTAGTGATAGTGATTGTCTCAAGGTCCTCCCTTCCCACATTCCCGTGACCAGCAATTTTTGGCATGGTTTTTGTGTCTTCCACTGTGAAGACCGAAGCAAAATAATTGTTTATGGTCTCAGCCATTTCCACATTTCCCATTATTAAATCCCCCTTCTCATCTTCTAAGGGACAAACATTTACTTTAGTCACTCTTTTCCGTTTTATATATCGGTAAAAGCTTTTACTATCTGTTTTTATGTTTTGCGCAAGTTTACTTTCGTAATCTATCTTTCCTTTCTTTATTGCTTTCTTAGTCATTCTTTGCTGTTGTTTAAAATTTTCCCAATCTTCTAGTTTCCCACTAACCTTGGCCGCCTTATATGCATTGGTTTTTAATTTGATACTCTCCTTTATTTCCTTGGTTATCCACGGCTGGTTATCTCTTCTCTTACCGCCCTTCTTTTTCACTGGAATATATTTTTGTTGAGCTGTATGAAAGAGCTCCTTAAAAGTCCTCCACTGTTCCTCAATTGTTCCACCGTTTAGTCTGTGTTCCCAGTCTACTTTCGCCAACTCTGCCCTCATCCCACTGTAGTCCCCTTTGTTTAAGCATATTACGCTCGTTTGAGACACTACTTCCTCACCCTCAATCTGTATTACAAATTCAACCATACTGTGATCACTCATTCCGAGAGGATCTTTTACTCGGAGATCGTTTATTATTCCTGTCTCATTACACAGGACCAGGTCCAAGATAGCTTGCTTCCTTGTAGGTTCTGTAACATACTGTCATGTATCTTACATTATTATATATAACTGTATCCCAACATGCTATACATGACTGTAATAAGATATGACCTGTAACCACCAGCATACCTTACCACAGGGGGTGCACTTGCAAGAGACAGGTATATAAGCACAGGTCTCAGGCAAGTGCAGCATTCTAGAGCTGTGAAATAAAGGTGCAGGTCCAGAGTGACCTTGACTTCACTACATGCCTCATGTGAATCTGTACTGAGGGGACAGGACTTTACAGTGGTGAAGGGTTACGGGATTACAGAATCCACAGAATGGCGAACAACGGATCAGATGAAAAGTACAATGAGGGAGACAATTGGGAGGACTTTATAGAAAGGCTCCAGCAAAGCTTTGTAACCAAAGACTGGTTAGGCAACGATACGGCAGACAAGAGAAGAGCCCATCTCTTGACCAGCTGTGGCTCGAAAACATATGCTTTAATGAAGGATCTGTTGGCACTTGAGAAACCAGCAAGCAAGTCGTTTGAAGAATTGAACACTGGTAAGAGACCACCTGAAGCCAGCGAGCAGCCTACACATGGCCAGACACAGGTTCTACAACTACAGGCGCTGTGTGGGCCAGTATCACGGGCAGGGACACCGACTCCCATCTCCGTAATTTGGAGGAAGTACTAAAGCGGTTGGATCGGGTAGGCCTACGAGTCAAGAAATCCAAGTGCCTGTTTCTCACACCCGAGGTTGAATTTTTGGGCAGAAGGATTGCCGCTGATGGAATCCGCCCAACAGAGTCCAAAACAGAAGCAATTCACCTGGCACCCAGGCCCCGGAATGTCTCACAACTGCGCGCCTTTCTCGGGCTACTCAGTTACTTTGGGAACTTTATGCAGAACTTAAGCACGCTGCTGGAGCCTCTCCATGTGCTACTCAGGAAGGGGTGCGATTGGTTTTGGGGAGACGCCCAGGAACGCGCCTTCAATAAGGCACGCAACCTTCTGTGTTCCAACAGTGTTTTGACTTTCTTTGACCCATGTAAAAAGCTAGTTCTCACATGCGATGTGTCAGCGTATGGGGTCGGGTGCGTTTTGCAACATGTCAATAGTGCGGGAAAATTACAACCCATAGCTTATGCCTCCAGGTCACTTTCGCGGGCGGAGCGCGGGTACGGAATGGTAGAGAAGGAGGCGCTCGCGTGCATGTACGGTGTCAAAAAGATGCACCAATACCTTTTCGGGGCCAAGTTCGCATTAGAAACTGACCACAAGCCCCTCACGTCCCTCCTATCCGAGAGCAAAGCAATAAACGCCAACACCTCGGCGCGAATTCAACGGTGGGCACTCATGCTGGCGTCCTACAACTATACCATAATGTACAGACCAGGCACAGACAACTGTGCCGATGCGCTCAGCAGGTTACCCCTTGCGACCACGGAAGGGTCTGACGAACAGGACTGTGAGATAGTCATGGCAATCAATGCCTTTGTGTCCATAGGTTCGCCCATGACGGCTCGCCAAATCAGAGCCTGGATGGCCAGCGACCCCATGTTATCCTTCGTAAAAAGATGTGTCCTAACTGGTGACTGGGCAGAGGCTCGCGATGCCTGCCCCGAGGAATTAAAACCCTTTCACAGGCACATGCATGAGCTATCACTACAAGCAGACTGCCTGATGTGGGGCAGCCGAATAGTCATGCCTCTGCGAGGCAGAGAGGCATTTGTCCGGGAGCTCCACCGCGAGCACCCGGGGATCATTCTCATGAAGGCCATAGCCAGATCCCACGTCTGGTGGCCTGGTATTGACGCGAACTTGGAGCTCTGCGTCCGATGGTGCACCATTTGTGCCCAACTCAGCAATGCCCCCTGGGAGGCTCCACTGTGCCCCTGGCCCTGGCCTACCAAACCGTGGTCGCGGGTGCACGTAGACTATGCGGGCCCATTCATGGGCAAAATGTTCCTCGTAGTTGTAGATGCATTTTCAAAGTGGATCGAATGCACCATTTTAAACTCGAGCACAACCTCCACCACTGAGGAGAGCCTCGCAACCATGTTTGCAACGCACGGAATCCCGTGCTTCACCAGCGCAGAATTCCAAGACTTTATAATTGACCACGCCATAAATCAAGTCAAGACGGCACCGTTCAAGCCAGCCTCCAATGGCCAGGCAGAGAGAGCAGTGCAAATCATTAAACAAGGCATGCTTAAAATCCAAGGTCCCACGCTGCAGGGTCGCCTGTCGCAACTGCTCTTGGCATACAGATCTCGTCCGCACTCACTGACTGGGATCCCCCCCGTGCAACTGTTGATGAAAAGGACTTTAAAAACAAGGCTCTCATTAATCCTCCCAGACATGCATGAAATCGTTGAGGCAAAGCTCCGTAAGCTGACTGAGTACCATGACAGAAATTCGAGGGGGAGATGGAATGAGATAGGGGACAAAGTGTTTGTACTAAACTATGGCAGGGGTCCCAAATGGCTTGCAGGGACAGTAACGGGCAAGGAAGGAAACAGGCTACTGGTAGTACAAATGGACAATGGCAAAACCTGCCGGAGGCATGAAGATCAAGTCAAAAGCAGATTTACCAACAGCACTGCGGAACCAGAGGCAGACTACAATGTGGAACTCGCACCACACCTGGTGGACAGACAGAGGGAACAACCTGAGGAAAGGGCAATCCCAACAACAATCACACCAATTGAAACAGACAGCCCAGGCGAGATACCAGCAACCACACCCAAAGAAAAACAGACACCAAGGCAAACAACTGAACCACAACTCAGACGCTCCATGCGAGAGCGTAGACCACCTGAGAGACTGAAATTATAAAGACAATAAGACCTTGGGGGAGGGTGATGTCATGTATCTTACATTATTATATATAACTGTATCCCAACATGTTATACATGACTGTAATAAGATATGACCTGTAACCACCAGCATACCTTACCACCGGGGGTGCACTTGCAAGAGACAGGTGTATAAGCACAAGTCTCAGGCAAGTGCAGCATTCCAGAGCTGTGAAATAAAGGTACAGTTCCAGAGTGACCTTGACTTCACTACATGCCTCGTGTGAATCTGTACTGAGGGGACAGGACTTTACACATACTGTTCTAAGAAACAATCCCGTATGCATTCTATGAATTCCTCCTCAAGGTTACCCCACGCAATTTGATTTGACCAATCGATACGTAGGTTAAAATCCCCCATGATTACTGCCGTTCCTTTTTCACATGCCTCCATTATTCCCTTGATTATTGTCCGCCCCACCGTGAAGTTATTATTTGGGGGCCTATAAACTACGCCCACCAGTGACATTTTCCCCTTACTATCTCTAATCTCCACCCACAATGATTCAATATTTTGTTCAATAGAGCCAATATCGTCTCTCACAACTGCCCTGATATCATCCTTTATTAACAGAGCTACCCCACCTCCTTTCCCTTCTTGTCTATCTTTCCGAATCATCAGATACCCCTGTATGTTTAATTCCCAGTCTTGGCCACCCTGAAACCATGTTTCTGTAATGGCCACCAAATCATACCCATTTGTAATGATTTGTGCTGTCAACTCATTTACTTTGTTTCGAATGCTGCGTGCGTTTAGGTAAAGTGTTTTAATATTAGTTTTTAAACCATGATTTTTAGTTTTAGTATCAAAACGTATCAGATTATGAGGGGGCTTGACAAGGTGGATGCAGAGAGGATGTTTCCACTGATGGGGGAGACTAGAACTAGAGGGTACAATCTTAGAATAAGGGGCCACCCATTTAAAACAGAGATGAGGAGAAATGTCTTCTCTCAGGGGGTTGTAAATCTGTGTAATTCGCTGCCTCTGAGAGCTGTGGAAGCTGGGACATTGAATAAATTTAAGACAGAGATAGACAGTTTCTTAAACGATAACGGGATAAGGGGTTATGGGGAGCGGGCGGGGAAGTGGACCTGAGTCTATGATCGGATCAGCCATGATCTTATTGAATGGCGGAGCAGGCTCGAGGGGCCGTATGGCCTACTCCTATTTCTTATGTTCTTATGTTCTTATGTTCTTAGCACCAGGCACTAACGATTTCAAATTTAAAAATAAAAAGTTGCCGTTTGCGCTCCAAGAAGGATGTGGAGCGCTAAATCAAGCCCTCCACTTCCTTCTTGATGCGCAATTGGCAGAAGACAGGGCGGAGACTTCAGCAGCGCTGCACAATGGGCCGCGTTCAAAGGCTTCTTCCCTCCCTTAAAGGGAAGGGCCATCACTGCAGACTCTGCAATGTAAAAAGAATATATCTGGACCACCAAGGCAGCCACGATCCCGTGCAATCAGCAGAGTGCCGGGCTGATCAATTGTGGGCAGGAACCCACGAAGAAAACGGCGACAACAAAGGTACGTTTTTTTTTTACTTTCCTCGGCCACCTCACCTTTAAGTATCGCCCCCGAAGTGGCCGGCCACCCAATGCATGCCTCCTGCAGCTGTTGGTGTTTTCAACCACCGCTGCTGCAGGGGGAGGAAGTCAATTTCGGGTCTGGGGCACTACCGTGGAGATGCGCACAGTGATGGTGTCATGATCTCTGGGCAAAGGCGATCAGGGCGCAATGCCGTAGCTCTGCTGCAAAACTCCCAAAGAATATGGCGGGACTCGATGTCAGCACTACGCCCAGTCACAAAGCCACTTGCACCCCTTTAGCCACCGCCCCCACCCCCTCCGGGGGCACTAATGGGTGGCACCCAATTTTGCTCCCTTAATATTAAAAAAGTAAGTGCTATCTCACTGGAGGAAAAAATTTATGTCACAAAAAGGAGAAATATGAAATCTTTAGACACAGAGCAATGCGATTCTGATTAATAATTTTCCGAGGAATTTTCCTTGAGAAGATACTCCCTCCAACCTTCACACCAAGGTACTAAAAGGAAGCATACTCTCTTCTTAGGTTAAGGTGCAGGCTTGCAAATCCAAACTTCTCGGATTTGACTCCACTCTGATTTTTACTGCAACCCATTAACATCCTTTGGAAGGGAGAGATAATTGAAAGTGAGAATAAATTCCAGTAGTTCTAACATTACTGAGTTCTGTAAAAGAGAGAAATTATTAAATTACACGGTAGAGATAATAAGAAAAAATGAGGTCGCTGGGTAGTGGGGTGGTTGGGGCTAAAGAGATTTCCAAAGTGGGAATTCAGCATCCTCGTGCTACCCCCTCTGACGTCAAGGGTCATGTTTGGGGCAGACTAAAGTTTGGCTGTCCCAGAAAAAACAACAGAAAATTACAGGGGTTTTTCAAACTTTTTTTTAACTTTGTTATGCATCTCACAAAGAGCGTAGTCTGATAGACTCAAAAATTACAGTTAATGCTATAGTTTCTATGGGATTGAAATAGAAGAATAGAAAGGTAGTTTTATGAACATGTGCTCCTGGAGTGTATATCAGGAATTCCAGTGCCTAATCCCTGAAATTTCCATTGATTAATTTAATAAATTATAGAATCATACAGCAAGAAGGTGACAGACCCATCCTGTCTGCGCCGGCTCTTTGATAAAGCTATCCAATTAATCCCACTCCACTGCTCTTTCTTTGATTTTTTTTTTCATTTTAAATATACAGCCAATGCCCTTTTGAATGTTACTACTGAATCTGCTTCCACCACCCTTTCAGGCAGTGCAATCCAGATCATAACAATTAGCTACATTAAAAAAATTCTCCTCGTTCCCTTCAATTAATTTAAATCCGTATCCACTGGTTACCAAACCTTTTGCCAGTGGAAATGATTTTTCCTTATTTACTCTATCAAAATCATAATTGTTATGTATGCATATTTGTATTGTTATAATGTTCTGTAACACTGAATGTACCTTCATCCTGTACACATCTTACCTGTACACCAGGAGGTGCTGCTGCTGGAGGCCTAAGGATTACCTGCACAGGTAACCCAGTATAAAAGGGAGCTCACCTCTTGGTGGCCTCATTCCAGGAACTGCAATAAAGGACGACAGTCTTCACAGTTTAAGTACCATACCCCTGTCTCATGGAGTCATTAACATAATAACTGGCGACGAGGTCACAAACTACATGCACAACATGTCGAATCTCAACAACTTTCAACAATTCACCAATGGGGAAGATTGGAAGATTGGGATGCTTTCGTGGAAAGATTGGAACATTTCTTCACAGCCAACGACCTGGATGGGGACACACCGGCTTCACGACCGAATAAGCGCAGGGCCATAATGCTTAGCAGTTGTGGGCCCACCATCTATTGTCTCGTCAGGGACTTGCTAGCCCTGGAGAAGACAACAACCAAGAGCTATGAGGAACTTGTAACACTAATACAAGAACAACTAAAACCAAAAGAAAGCATCCTCACAGCCAGGCACCAGTTCTGCACTCACCGGCAAACCGAAGGCCAAGAAATTGCTAAGTATGCTGCACATTTAAGAAGATTGGCTACATTGTGTGATTTTGGCAGCCACCTTAACGAAGCACTAAGGGACATATTTGTTATCGGAATCGGCCACGAGAGCCTCCTCCACAAATTGCTCTCTGTGGACATCAGTCACCCTGCAGAAGGTAATTAAAGTGAGCCGGGCCTACATGATTTCGGTCGGCGACTCCAGGCGAATATTGACCTACACCCATGACTCGAAATCGACGAACGCAGTGCACCGAATGGCTACTTCGAAAGGCAGAAATGCTGCCCCAAGTCCCGCAACCCTGAGTCCGCCATGTCATGTATTTCACCATCTTGCAATGATAATAGTAATGTAACTGTAACTCATGCACGCTGTACCTGTACCCTTGAAATGCACACCCTGACCACAGGGGGAGAGCTTGCAGGAGACACTCCTCACCTGGGTTTCCAGGTATAAAAGGGGAGGTCCCACCCAGGGTCAGCACTCCTTGGTCCTGGGAATAAAGTGAAGGTCACAGAGTGACCGTGTTTGATATATACATGCCTTGTGTGAGTTTGTAACAAAGTGCAGAGACACTACATTTGGCGACGAGAAACGGGAATCACCGAACCACGAGGATGGCCACTGGTGGCACAGAGGAACGCTACTGTGTGGGTGAGGACTGGGACGACTTTGTGGAAAGACTCCAGCAGAGCTTTGTCACAAAGGACTGGCTGAAAGAGACAACGGCTGACAAGTGGAGGGCGCATCTACTGACCAGCTGTGGACCACAGATGTATGCGCTGATGAAAGACTTGCTCGCATCCCAAAAGCCAGCGGACAAGTCCTTCGAAGAGCTCAGCCAGCTGATCAGTGAGCATCTCAAGCTGGCAAGTAGCGTATACATGGCCCGGCACTGGTTCTACTCTCACCAGCGTCGGGAGGGTCAAAATGTCTCTGACTTTGTGGCGGAACTGCAGCGTTTGGCCAGTCTCTGTAAGTTCTCCGATGCCTGCAGGGGGGAGATGTTAAGGGACTTTTTCATCGATGGCATTAATCATGCCGGCATTTTCAGGAAGCTCATAAAGACCAAGGATCTGACTTTAGAAGGGGTGGGGTTGATAGCTCAGACCTTTATGGCAGGGGAAGAGGAGACCAAGCTAATTTATGCACGCAGCCCTGGTTTTAACATTGCGATGAACCAGGGAGTTAATGTTGTAAAAGTGATACAGAACCCCGCAGGCAGGCAAGGGCAATTCGACACCACCCAAGCAGGCAGGCAAGGGCAATTCGTCACTGCCCAGGCAGCAACAAACTCCAGGGTGGGCCCGCAACAGGGACAATGGAAAGGGGATTGGCAATTCACGCCATCACGAGGAACAATGCATCCCGTGATGGCACCATTAACACCCCCCATCAGAGTGCTTAGCAACAGCCAAACGGGCTACCAGAGAGGAATGCCTGGGAATAGTCCTTTTGTTAACAGCAATCTCAGCTCATGTTGGAGGTGTGGGGGTAGAACACTGCTAAAAGCTGCAGGTTCCAGCTTTATACCTGTAGGATTTGTAATGTCAGTGGACACTTGGCCAGGATGTGCAAAAAGGCAGTAGCGAGGCTCGTCTGCGAGACAGAGGAATGAGACGAGGGGTCTGCAATGCAGGATGAGGTCTGGGGAACAACCATGGATGCTGAAGTTCAGAGAGTTCATGTTGCTGACGTCCACAGCTCATACACTAAAACACCACTCATGATGATGAAAGTCTTACTGAATGGCATCCCGGTGCACATGGAGCTGGATACGGGAGCTAGTCATTCATGAGCGCCCAATAATTTGAGAGACTATGGCCACACAGAGCTAGCAGGCCCAAACTGGAACGCATTGAGACGCAGATACATACGTACACCAAAGAGATCATCCCAGTGCTGGGAAGTGCAAACTTGGTGGTAATACATAATGGATTACAGAACCGGCTGCCACTCTGGATTGTTCCGGGAAATGGCCCCGCGCTTTTGGGGAGGAGTTGGCTAGCTGAGATGAATTGGAAATGGGGGGATGTGCACGCCATTTCATCCGTGGAGCAAAGTTCACGCTCGCAGGTATTGCAAAAATTCGAGTCACTCTTTCAACCCGGTGTCGGAACGTTCAAGGGCACTAAAGTAGTGATACGCATCACTCCGGACGCCAGACCAGTGCACCACAAAGCCACAGCAGTGCCATACATTATGCGTGAGAAAATTATAAGTGAACTGGACAGGCTGCTCAGAGAGGGCATAATTTTGGCCGTTGAATTCAGTGACTGGGCAAGTCCCATCATTCCCGTCCTCAAAGCAGATGGCTCGGTTAGGATTTGTGGCGACTACAAAGCCACCATCAACCGAGTGTCGCTGCAAGACCAATACCTGCTTCCGAGAGCAGAGGACCTCTTTGCCACGCTGGCAGGTGGAAAGCTGTTCACGAAGCTGGACCTCACTTCGGCCTACATGACTCAGGAACTGGCGGAAGATTCCAAGCTTCTGACCACCATCACGACGCACAAAGGATTATTTGTCTACAACAGGTGCCCATTTGGCATTCGTTCGGCAGCAGCTATCTTTCAGCAAAACATAGAAAGTTTGTTCAAGTCCATCCCTGGAACGGTCGTATTCCAAGACGGCTTCCTTATAACGGGTCGAGACACCGAGGAACACCTCCGCAACCTGGAGGAGGTGCTACGCCGATTGGATTGGGTAGGCTTGCGGCTGAAAAAGGCCAAGTGCGTGTTTTTGGCCCCAGAGGTCGAGTTCCTGGGCAGGAGAGTTGCCGCAGACGGGATCCGGCCCACTGAATCAAAAACTGAGGCGATTCGCTGGGCGCCCAGGCCCGGCAACACGTTGGAGTTGCGATCATTCCTGGGACTTTTGAATTATGTCGGGAACTTTCTGCCGAACTTAAGCACATTGTTGGAGCCATTACACATGCTCCTCTGTAAAGGGTGTGAATGGTTTTGGTGGGATTGTCAAGAACGGGCTTTCAATAAGGCGAGGAACCTACTGTGTTCCAACAAACTGTTGACTTTGTATGACACCTGTAAAAAAATGGTTTTAACATGCGATGTGACATCCTGCGGAGTTGGGTGTGTGTTGCAGCAGGGTAACAATGACGGCCGACTCCAACCGGTGGCTTACGCCTCCAGGTCGCTCTCCCAGGCAGAGTGTGGATACGGCATGGTCGAGAAGGAGGCACTCGCGTGTATGTACGGTGTGAAAAAGATGCACCAGTACCTTTTCGGTAGACAATTCGAGCTAGAGATGGACCACAAGCCGTTAAAATCCCTGCTGTCCAACAGCAAGGCTGTCAATGCTAACGTGTCAGCTCGCATACAGCGATGGGCCCTCACGCTGGCTATGTATGACTACACCATACGGCACCGGCCAGGCACCGAAAATTGCGCTGATGCACTCAGCAGGCTCCCACTGGCCACCATCGAGGGGGCGTCGGAGCAGAGCGCCGAGATGGTCATGGCCGTTGAGGCTTTTGACAGCGCAGGCTCTCCCATCACAGCCCGGCAGGTCAAACTCTGGACCAACAGGGACCCCCTCCTATCCATGATAAAGAAATGTGTCCTGACTGGGAATTGGGCGCCCGCACACAGGGCGTGCCCCGAGGAAGTCAGGCCATTTCAGAGACGGATGGATAAACTCTCCATCCAAGCCGACTGCCTATTATGGGGCAGCCGGGTAGTCATGCCCCAGAAAGGAAGGGAAGCTTTCATCAGGGAACTCCACAGCGAGCACCCTGGCATCGTGTTAATGAAGGCCATTGCCCGGTCACATGTATGGTGGCCGGGGATTGACTCAGGCCTGGAACACTGGGTTCGCAGGTGCACGACGTGTGCCCAACTGGGCAATACCCCCAGGGAGGCTCCACTCAACCTGTGGCCCTGGCCCACCAGGCCATGGTCACGTACTCATGTAGACTATGCGGGCCCGTTCATGGGGAAAATGTTCCTGATCGTTGTCGATGCATACTCGAAGTGAATCGAGTACATCATATTGAACTCGTGCACGACATCCATCACTTTGGAGAGTCTGCGTACGGTTTTCATGACGTACGGCTTGCCGGACATCCTGGTCAGCGACAATGGCCCGTGTTTTACCAGCCATGAATTCCAGGAGTTTATGTTGGGCAATGGGATCAAGCACGTCTGGACAGCGCCATTCAAGCCGGCTTCCAATGGCCAGGCGGAACGGGCAGTCCAAGTCATAAAACAGGGCATGCTACGCATCCAAGGACCCTCCCTTCAGTACCGCCTATCGCGCCTCCTGCTGGCCTACAGGTCCCGGCCGCACTCGCTCACGGGAGTCCCGCCAGCGGAACTCCTCATGAAATGCTCAAAACACGGCTGTCCCTCATTCACCCAGACCTGGCAGACATTGTTGAGGGCAAATGCCAGTCCCAAACTGAGCTCCATGATCGAGGCTCAAGGGGGAGGTGTATAGAAATAGATGACCTGGTATTTGTTCTTAACCATGCTTTGGGACCCAAATGGCTTGAGAGCACCATAATTGGCAAAGAAGGAAACAGGGTCATGGTGATCAGACTAAACAATGGGCAGATATGCCACAAACACTTGGACCAAGTAAAGACAAGGTTCAGCATAGACACAGAGGACCCAGAAGAAGAGCATGATGAGATAGCACCCACACCACTGCCAGCATACGAGCACCAAAGACAGCCCTCAGCATGCACAGTCCCGGCAGCCAGCCGGGACAGGCTGGAATCACCTCAAGTGACAGAGACGTGTGCTGAGGCTCAGCCACCAGAGCCACAACCGTGGCGCTCCACGAGAGTGTCGACCACCCGATAGACTTAACCTCTGAAACTAAAAGACTTAAGGGGGGAGGTGATGTCATGTATTTCACCATCTTGCAATAACAATAGTTGTGCAGCTGTAACTCATGCACACTGTACCTGTACCCTTGAAATGCACACCCTGACCACAGTGGGTGAGCTTGTGGGAGACACTCCTCACCTGGGTTTCCAAGTATAAAAGGGGAGATCCCATCCAGGGTCAGCACTCATTGGTCCTGGGAATAAAGTGAAGGTCACAGAGTGACCGTGTCTGATATATACATGCCTCGTGTGAGTTTGTAACAAGGTGCAGAGACACTACACGCCACATGGGGCAAACCGGCTAGTCCCATACTGTGCTGTGGAGGAAACCACAGTGCCCACCAGTGCCGCTACAAAGGCTATACCTGCAAAGGCTGCAAAGAGAAAAGGCGCCTTCAGAGAATGTGCAGAAAAAGCTTTACTCACCGCATCGCTGAAGAACTGGCTGATCACCGGGGCTCCGACACAGATGAAGGCAAAGCTGCTCAACCCCTGGAAGAAGAGTATGGAATTTATACCTGCTCCACTGAAAGATCCCCGTGGAAGATGGAAGTAGACATCGACGGAGTTCCAGTTTCAATGGAGATCGACACAGAGGCGAGCCAGACGACCTTTGAAAAACTTTGGATCAATCCCGCCAAACAACCAAAACTGTCTCCTGTCCAAGCGAAGCTGCTCACCTACACCAAAGGCACCATCCCAGTTGTTGGCAGCGTGGACATCCAGGTCTCCCAGGGCGGCGTGATGAACAAACTCCCCCTGTGGATTGTTGCCGGCGATGGTCCAACGCTGCTGGGAAGAAGTTGGATGAAGCAGGTCCAAGTCAGTCAAAGTGACGATGGCCTCCGGGCTCCAGCAATCGACATCCCACGCCGCCCTGAACATGGATCCATCACTGCACCTAGGGATCCCACCGTCCAGCTCGACTGCGCGGTGACGACTTCACAACACCGCGGCGAGATCTCCAGAACCAAAAGTCCAAACTTCACCCTCCAGGCCGTGGCAGGGCGCCAAGAGACGAATATCATCGAAAAAATGGATTCCCGATGTCCATGGCTGAACCTGAGGAGGAAAAGATCACCACAGCCTACCTGGAGGAGAGCGAGAAGATGGCGGCAACACCACGAGGCGAAGAACCTAAAATCAAAATGGCCACGACCAGACCATGACGGGCAGCGTTGGAGGAGCGACACATGGCACCGAGCGGCGAACTGGATTGGAAGGCCCCCTTAAAGGAGATTGGTAACCCAAAGAATTTAAAGGGACAGTTTCAATCGAAAGATGACAAGAATTTTAAAGTTAAAAATGCAGTTAGCAAATGCAGGTATGATAATTTAATGAGGAATTGTGATGCCAGAGTAACTGATGAGAAAAATGAAATGGATGCTTGTGTAAGTAAGGTTAAGAACAAGCTTGTAATGCCTAAGGATTATGATAGAAAGTTCAAAATGACAAATGTAACCATGTATGGAGAGGCCGTGATACAAGAAAGTGATGTAAATGCTGTAATTAACAATGTAAAGGTAGTTAATAATGTAGACTCGACTATGTATGATCAGAGCCAATGTGTCATGTATACAGGAAGTAGACACCGGGTTCTATAGGGACAATGTAAATGCCAGAGGATTCCCCCTGTGGGAGACCCCCAGATCCAGTGGACTACCTGACCATGTAGCCTGGACTTTTGGAATAAATGTGATGCCCCAGGAAGGGCTCACGCACACCCAGTGGGAGCAGACCCACTGCAGGGAGAGCGGTCAATGGGCAGCACAGCCACCACCACTGGCAACCTGCCCCAGATCGGCCTTACACCCCCTGGTCACCAAGGCCAACACCAGGAGTGAGAGACCAGTACTCTCCAGCTTTCCTGGCGAACCCTGGGATGACCAGACTATCATCCCAACAGGAGGACAAGGAGCCCACACAGTCCTGCAGCCCTGCCCACCACCACAAACTTACCCACACTATAGACTATGTACCCTACCCACTGCTGCACTGGCTACCCCACTGAGGGATCCCACAACAGTGGTCTGTGTGTGAGGGAGGGGAATGTATGAGACCAGCCTCAAGTACAGGGATCATACCTGGCACCCACACAACCCTCACCACAACCTCCCACAGCCCACTACTGATCACCTCCCCAGGTCATGGCAATAAGGACTCGAAAAATGCTTAGGGGGGAGTGTTGTTATGTATGCATGCTTATATTATTATGATGTTCTGTAACACTGAATGTACCTTTACACTGTCCACACCTTACCTGTACACCAGAGAGTGCTGCTGCTGGAGACCTAAGGGTTACCTGCAGAGTATAAAAGGGAGCTCACCTCTTGGTGTCCTGACTCTAGGAGCTGCAATAAAGGACTACAGTCTTCACAGGTTAAGTACCATACCCCTGCCTCATGGAGTCATTAACAAGGTGCCTACATACATAATAATAATAATTTTGAACATCTCTATTAAGTCTCCCCTTGACCTTCTCTGCTCCAAGGAGAACGATCTCAGCTTCTCTAGTCTATCCACATCCCTAGTACTATACTAGTAAATCTCCTCTGCACCATCTCCACGGCCTTGGCATCCACAGCATATTGGAGCAGCAACATGTTTTACCATGGGGGTCTCACCCATATTTCCCCACATGCTGTGCTGCCAACTTCCACTGGGCTGTCACAAAGAGACACTGAACAGAAGCCACAGTTTTGGAAATGCAGTTGCCTTCACTGTGCATTACCACCAAATGTTCCATAGCATCTTCATCAGCCAATCCCTTTCCAAGTTTTTTCTTAAATTGGTGACCCCAGATAATAGATTATAACCATAAGAATATGATTGTAAAAAAGGTTTTGCTCTTAAAAAAGCAAAAGACACACCCGGCACCCATAATTCATAGAGAGGATGGAGATGAAAGTCACGAAACTTTAATTGACATTTAGTAAACTTGTTAAATTTAGAAGATTCCAGAGAATTGGAAAGTGGTTAATTCCATTATTTAGAAAAAGATCTCTGTGGATCAGTAAATGTATCTATGGTTGTAGAGAAAGTCTTTGAAATGATCTTGATAGATCCTGTGGTAAACACTTGGATAAGCACAACTTGTTAATGAACAGTCAGCATAAATTCAGGAAAAGGAGGACATGTTTAACTAACCCGCTTGGCAATTTTGAAGACATTACTGATATAGTGGACAGGGTTGATTTATATTTGGATTTTCAAATATTTTGGTGAAGTTCCACATTAGCAATTAATGGCTTAGATAAGAAGTCATGGAATATGAGGTATAGTGCTGGAAAGAAAATTAGCTTAAAAACATGATTCAGATGATAGCCGTGAATGAGAACTTTTCAATCTGGGAAGAAGTTATGGCTTAGGTATCTCAAAGCGATCAATTTTGAACATTTCTAACATATATTTAATGACTTGGACAAGCGTACAGTAAGAAAAAATGTTATTAAATGATACCAAGTAAGACTCAGTGCAATTAATAACACTGCAATCAGATTAAGAAGGATTTTGATCTTTTAGGTAACGGGGTCAATAGAATAGAAAGTAAATGTGGAAAAGAGTAAAATAATTAATAGGAAATGAAGAATCTAAAGAGGGAGTTTGCATTAAATATAATACTGGTACAGCATGCTGATCGGGAAAGAGTTCTGGGGAATACTGGGGATAAATCTAAGGAACCATCAGTACCATGCTTAGCCAAGTTAATAAAGACAAATAAGGCACTGAGTTGTTTTAACAGAGAAATAGAGTGGCTGAAAGTACATACAATACTATAGACAGATCTAGCCAATACCTTATATAGAAAATCTAACAAAGTTGTATTTTTGCTATATAAGGTATTAGTTAGAGCTGTCTGCAGTATGTATGTACTTTAAGTCACCTAATCATAGGAAGAATTATGGCAAAAATAAATCATTTTATCTAAGATTTAGCATGGTGTTGTGTATGCAATAACTGTTAGACTGAGTACTGTTTAACTCCAAGAGGTATGACTTTGGCTCTGCTTTATTGAGGCCCAAAGTGCCTAATATACAAAATGACTGGCCTTTTATACTTGAGCTGCACACATGTGCGTGCAGCCCAATGGCCTCCAACAGTGATGCCATCAAGTGGCTCGTGATCCCAAAAGTACATACATGACAATACCCACCTCTGAGATATTAACGCAGTCTTTTACAAATTGAGACGGTTTTATGCTCCCGGGTTGACCGTCTCAGTTCAACTCTAGTCTTAGGTGAGTGTTCAGAGTCTGTTGTGACTGGTGGCTGGGTGGCTGACCTGGTGGGAGTGGCAATGGCCATGTCAGGGATTGAAAGTCCATTTTCATTGAACATGTCAGTGATTGAAAGTCCCGATTCACTGATGACCACTGAGTCCTCTGATGACTGGGGGGTAGGTTGGTTGCTCATCGATTGTCTCCTCCTCCTCCGACTGTTCCGGTTCGTCTGTGTGCTGCAGCTTTGTCTGATCCATATGTTTCCTGCATGTTTGCCCATTGTTGAGCTTGACAATAAATACTCTGTTGCCCTCCTTGGCCATGACAGTACCAGCGATCTACTTGGGACCCTGACCATAATTCAGAACATATACAGGATCATTTACAGAAATATCGCGTGACACAGCTGCGCGATCGTGATACCCTTGTTGACTTTGTCTTCTATATTCAACATTATTATTCAAGTCAGGGTGTACAAGAGATAGCTTGGTCTTAAGACCTCTCTTCATCATTAGTTCAGCAGGCGAGACCCCGGTAAGCATGTGCGGTCTTGTCCTGTAACTAAGCAGTGTGCATGACAGGCGGGTCTGCAGTGATCCTTGGGTTACTCACTTCATATGCTGCTTTATGATTTGGACAGCAGGTTTGAACGGTGCTGACCTTATATGTTTGATACCATTGAGTTTCATGAACTCTTGAAACGCCTGACTAGTGAAGCATGATTCGTTGTCACTAACAACGATGTCAGGCAGACCATGTGTCGCGAACATGACACTGAGATTCTCAATGGTAGCTGTGGATGTACTGAATGACATGATTATACACTCTATCCACTTCGAATATGCATCCACCGCAACTAAAAACATCTTCCCCAGGAAGGGACCTGCAAAGTCTATGTGGATCCTGGACCATGGTTTGGACGGCATCGGCCACAGACTCAGCGGCGATTCCGCTGGTGCTTTGCTGAGCTGCAGGCAAGTGTTGCACTGATGCATACATGATTCCAGCTCAGAATCAATTCCCGGCCACCATACATGAGACCTGTTGATGGCTTTCATCATTACAATGTCAGGATGTGTGCTATGTAGCTCATGTACAAATTTCTCTCTCCCTTTCTTGGGCATAACAACACGATTGCCCCACAGTATACAATCTGACTGAATAGAGAGTTCGTCTTTGCGACGAATATAAGATTTGGTCTCCACGCACATTTGCTTGAGTATGGCAGACCAATCACCTTTGAGGATACAGCTCTTCACCACCGATAAAATCGGGTCCTGGCTGGTCCAGGTCTTAACTTGTTGAGCCATGATAGGGGTTCCTTCACTCTCAAAAGCATCCATAACTAACAATAGGTATGCCAGTTCTGGCGTTTCCGCCTCTAGTGTGGGCAACGGCAGACGGCTCAAAGTTTTGGCACAATTCTCGGTGCCAGGTCTATGGCGAATGACATAATCATAAGCGGATAATGTCAGCGCCCACCTCTGGATGCGGGATGAAGCATTGGTATTGATACCTTTTATAAAGTTCTGACCCTGCAGTACAGACTTACACGAGGCACATGCTGAAGTCAAGGTCACTCTGGACCTGCACCTTTATTTCACAGCTCTCGAGTGCCACACTTGCCTGAGACCTGCCTTTATATACCTGTGTGGAACAAGTATGCAGTGTCTCCTGCAAGTGCACCCCTGGTGGTAAAGTATGCTTATGGTTACAGGTCATATCTAGTTACAGTCATGTATAGCATGGTAAGATACAGTTATATACAGTAGTGTGAGATACATGACATCACCCTCCCCCAAGGTCTTATTGTCTTTATAGATTCAGTCTCTCAGGTGGTCTACGCTCTTGCGTGGAGCGTCTTAGTTGTGGTTCAGTTGTTTGCCTTGGTGCCTGTTTTTCTTTCGGTGTGATTGCTGGTATCTCGCCTGGGCTGTCTGTTTCGTTCAGTATGATTGCTGGTATCTCACCTGGGCTTGTCTGTTGGGATTGCCCTTTCCTCAGGTTGTTCCCTCTGTCTGTCCACCAGGTATGGTGTGAGCTCCACATTGTAATCTGCCTCTGGTTCTGCAGTGTTGTTGGTGAATCTACTTTTTACTTGGTCTCCATGCCTCTGGCAAGTTTGGCCATTGTCCATTTGTACAACCAGTAGCCTGTTTCCTTCCTTGCCTGTTACTGTTCCTGCAAGCCATTTGGGACACCTGCCATAGTTTAGCACAAACACTTTGTCCCCTATCTCATTCCACCTCCCCCTCGAATTTCGGTCATGGTACTCAGTTAGCTTCCGGCGCTTTGCTTCAACAATTTCATGCATGTCTGGGAGGATTAACGAGAGCCTAGTCTTTAAGGTCCGTTTCATCAATAGTTGCGGGGGGGGAACCCCAGTCAACGAATGCAGACGAGATCTGTATGCCAGCAGCAGTCGCGACAGGTGGCCCTGCAGCATGGGACCTTGGATTTTTAGCATACCTTGTTTTAACGATTTGCTCTCTCTGCCTGGCCATTGGAGGCTAGCTTGAACGGTGCCGTCTTAACGTGATTTATGCTGTGGTCAACTATAAAATCTTGAAATTCTGCGCTGGTGAAGCACGGACCATTATCACTGAACAATATGTCAGGAATTCCGTGCGTTGCAAACATGGTTCTAAGGCTCTCCACAGTGGTGGAGGTGGTGCTCGAGTTTAAAATGGTGCACTCGATCCACTTTGAAAATGCATCGACAACTACGAGGAACATTTTGCCCATGAATGGGCCAGCATAGTCTATATGCACCTGCGACCACGGTTTGGTGGGTCAGGGCCAGGGGCTTAGGGGGGCTTCCCTGGGGGCATTACTGAGTTGGGCACAAATGGTGCACTGCCAGACACAGAGCTCCAAGTCAGCGGCAATGCCAGGCCACCAGACGTGGGATCTGGCTATGGCCTTCATAAGGACAATCCCCGGGTGCTTGCGTTGGAGCTCCCGGACAAATGCCTCTCTGCCTCGCAAGGGCACAACTACTCGGCTACCCCACATCAGGCAGTCTGCTTGTAGTGATAGTTCATGCATGCGCCTATGGAAAGGTTTGATCTCCTCGGAGCAGGTATCACGAGCCTCTGCCCAGTCACCAGTTAAAACACATCTTTTGACTAAGGATAACGTGGAGGCGCTGGTCGTCCAGGCTGTGATTTGGCGAGCTGTCATGGGCGAACCTGTGGATTCAAAGGCATTGATTGCCATGACCATCTCACAGTCCTGTTCGTCGGACGCTTCCGTGGTCATCAGGGGTAGGCTGCTAAGTGCGTTGGGACAGTTATCTTTGCCTGGTCTGTGCCTTATTGTGTAGTCGTAGGACGCCAGTATGAGTGCCCACCGCTGAATGCGCGCTGAGGCGTAGGCGTTTATTGCCTTGCACTCGGATAGCAGGGACGTGAGGGGTTTGTGGTCGGTTTCTAACGCGAACTTGGGCCCGAAAAGATATTGGTACCGTACCCACGCTCCGCCCGCGAAAGTGACCTGGAGGCATAAGCAACGGGTTGTAATTTACCCGCATTATTGACATGCTGTAAAACGCACCCGACCCCATACGCTGACGCATCACATGTAAGAACTAACTTTTTACCTGGGTCAAAAAAGGCGAAAACACTGTTGGAACATTGAAGGTTACGTGCCTTATTGAAGGCGCGTTCTTGTGCGACCCCCAAAACCAATTGCACCCCTTTCTGAGTAGCACGTGGAGAGGCTCCAGCAGCGTGCTCAAGTTCTGCATAAAGTTCCCAAAGTGATTGAGTAGCCCGAGAAAGGCGCGCAGTTCCGAGACATTCCGGGGCCCGGGTGTCAGACGAATTGCTTCGGTTTTGGATTCTGTTGGGCGGATTCCATCAGCGGCAATCCTTCTGCCCAAAAATTCAACCTCGGGTGCAAGAAACAGGCACTTGGATTTCTTGACTCTTCGGCCTACCCGATCCAATCGACTTAGTACTTCCTCCAAATTGCGGAGATGGGAGTCGGTGTACCTGCCCATGATGAGTATGTCATCTTGAAACACAACCGTCCCCAGGATGGACTTGAGCAGACTCTCCATGTTGCGCTGGAATATAGCAGCTGCCATCCTGATGCCGAATGGGCATCGATTGTACATAAAAAGACCTCGATGTGTGTTGATGGTGGTGAGTAGCTTAGACTCTTCGGTCAGTTCTTGAGTCATATACGCAGATGTGAGATCTAGTTTCGAGAAAAGTTTTCCTCCAGCCAATGTGGCAAATAGGTCCTCCGCTCTGGGCAGCGGGTATTGGTCCTGTAGGGAGACTCTGTTTATGGTAGACTTGTAATCCCCACAGATTCGTATGGATCCATCAGGCTTCATGACGGGGATGATGGGACTTGCCCAGTCGCTAAATTCCACGGGTGAGATAATGTCTTCCCGCAGAAGCCGGTCCAGTTCATGTTCAATCTTTTCTCTCATCACATAAGGCACAGCTCTAGCCTTGTGATGGACCGGTCTGGCATCCTGTGTGATGTAGATTTTAACTTGGCCCCTTTGAAGTTTCCCACACCTGGCTGAAAGAGGTGTTCAAAATGACTTAGAACTGTTGAGCAGAAGGTCCGTTCCTCTGACGATATGGCATGAACATCATCCCATTTCCAATTTAATTTTGCCAGCCAGCTTCTCCCCAACAGTGCTGGGAGATCTCCGGGGACAATCCACAGGGGAAGTCGGTTCACTGTCCTTTTGTGTGTGACTGAGAGCATGGCGCTGCCAAGGACTGGGATGATTTCTTTGGTATAGGTCCTTAGTTTGGTGTCGATCCTTGTGAGTTTTGGTCTGTTGCTTTTGTGTGGCCACAGTTGTTCAAATTGTTGGACACTCATGAGAGATTGACTAGCTCCTGTGTCCAGTTCCATGTTGACGGGTATCCCGTTGAGTAGACCCTCATCATTATTGGAGGCGTCTTGTTGTAAGAACAGTGGACATTGATCGCGTTGACCCGCTGTACCTCGGCGTCCCGGGCACTGTCCCCACCATCTTCTGGTCCGCTTTCTGACCCTTCCAATTCGTATACCAGCCGAGCTGCTGTTTTTCTGCACATGCGAGCCAGATGCCCTGTATAGTTGCAGTTTCTGCAAACAGCATGCTGAAATCGACACCCCCTTGTTGAGTGCCTTCCCCCACATCTCCAGCACAGACCGCTTCCATTGTTTCCGAAGGATGAGCTGTGTCTGGCTGATCTCTCTTGAGCTTCTCTCAGTCTGTAGTTGATTGCTCACATTGTGGGTTGATGAGGTGTTAACGGCCGTTCATGTGGTCCTTGATGGCTTCTGGCACCACTGCCTACTGTTGAAGGCCTGCTTTCCTGCCTTTGTCTGTGTGTGGGGGTAGCAGCTTGTTTCACGCTGTGAACCCCTTGTTCCGATGTTTCGTTAGTTGTCATACCCACAGTATAGATCAACCTCGTTTCTTCTTTTCCTGCCAAGAACGTCTGTGTGACCAGTGCTGCTGCCTCTAGGGTCAAGTTCTTGGTTTCTACAAGCTTTTGGAATATGCCTGCATGGCCTATTCCTTCAATAAAAACATCTCTCAGTACTTCTCTCCTTAGTTCATCGGAGAACTCACATAAACTAGCCAGCCTCCGAAGTTCCACCACAAAGTCGGGTATGCTCTGGCCCACACAGCGCCTGTAGTTGTAGAACCTGTGTCTGGCCATGTGTAGGCTACTCACTGGCTTCAGGTGGTCTCTCACCAGTGTGCTCAACTCCTCAAACAACTTGTTTGCTTGTTTCTCGGGTGCCAGCAGATCCTTCGTTAAGGCGTATGTTTTCGAGCCACAGCTGATCAAGAGATGGGCTCTTCTCTTGTCTGCCTTATCATCGCCCAGCCAGTCTTTGGTTACAAAGCTTTTCTGGAGCCTTTCTATAAAGTCCTCCCAATTGTCTTCAGCATTATATTTCTCATCTGAGCCGTTGGTGCCATTCTTTGGATTCTGTGATCCCATTCTCGTCGCCACTGTAAAGTCCTGACCCTGCAGTACAGATTACACGAGGCACATGCTGAAGTCAAGGTCACTCTGGACCTGCACCTTTATTTCATAGCTCTCGAGTGCCGCACTTGCCTGAGACCTGCCTTTATATACCTGTGTGGAACAGATGTGCAATGTCTCCTGCAAGTGCACCCCTGGTGGTAAAGTATGCTTGTGGTTACAGGTCATATCTAGTTACAGTCATGTATCGCATGGTAAGATACAGTTATATACAGTAGTGTGAGATACATGATACCTTTGTTTTCAGAGAACAGTGAAATGAGCGGCTTGTGATCTGTCTCCAGTTCAAACCGAAGACCAAACAGGTACTGATGCATCTTTTAACCCCATACACACAGGCTAGTGCTTCTTTCTCTACCATGCTTTAGACAAACTTTTTGAAGCATGTGCGACTGGTTGACATTTACCTGACTCAGTAGCTTGTTGGAGTACACAACCAATTCCATATGATGAAGTATTACAGGCCAATACTAAACGTTTACATGGGTCACAATGTACTAGCAGCTTGTTAGAGCAAAGCAGATTAGTGGCTTTCTCAAAAGCTCTGTCTTGAGACGCACCCCACACCCAGTTGTTGCCTTTTCTTAGCAGCATGTGCAGTGGTTCTAATAAGGTGCTCAATTAAGGTAGGAAGTTACCGAAGTAGTTGAGTAGACCCAGGAACGAACGCAGCTCTGTCACATTCTATGGCTTGGGTGCGTTCTTGATGGCCTTCGTTTTCGCGTCCGTGGGCCTGATGCCGTCAGCAACAATTTTCTTCCCCAGGAATTCGACCTCTGGTGCCATGAAGATGCACTTCAAGCCTTTCAGTCTGAATCCCACTTTGTCCAGATGATGTAGAACCTCTTCCAGGTTGTTCAGGTGTTCATCGGAGTCACGACCTGTGATCAGGATGTCACCTTGGAACACGACGGTTCTGGAAACGGACTTCAGTACACTCTCCATGTTCCTCTGAAATATTGCTGCAGCTGAGCGAATTCCGAAAGGGCATCTGTGATAAGTAAACAGTCCTTTATGCTTGTTAATGCACGTAAGTCTCTTCGACGTCTCGACCAGCTCCTGTGTCATGTAGGCCGAGGTCAAGTCCAATTTGGTGAACAATTTCCACCCAGCTAGCGTTGCAAACAAGTCATCAGCCTTCGGTAAAGGGTACTGATCCTGTTTCGAAACCATGTTGATCATAGCCTTGTAGTCTCCACAGATTCTGACTGTGCCATCACTTTTCAGCACAGGAACAATGGAGCTGGCCCATTTATTAAATTCAACCGGTGATATGATCGCGTCACGCTGTAATCTGTCCAGTTCGATTTCGACCTTCTCCCTCATCATATACGGAACTTCCCGAGCTTTATGATGGACAGGTCTTGCATCCGAGTCCACGTGGATCTGCACCTTGGCCCCCGTGAAGTTGCTGATGCCTTGTTCGAACAGCGAGGGGAACTTGCTCAGTACTTGGGCACATGTATCTTTCTCCGACGACAATGCCTTGATGTTATTCCAATCGCATCTGATTTTTTCAAGCCAATTGCTGCCAAACAGCGCTGGGCAATTGCCTGGGATAATCCATAGCGTTAACTCGTGAACCGCACCGTCATACGACACTTTAACTGTGGCACTGCAATCACCGTTATGAGTTCCTTGGTGTATGTGCGTAACTTGGCATTGATTGGACTCAGCCTGGGCCTCACAGCCTTAGTATCCCACAGCTTGTCGAATGCCCTCTGGCTCATTATCGATTGACTCGCCCCCGTGTTCAGTTCCATCGATACTGGCACCCCATTAAATTTCACGTTGATTATTATCGGTTTGCTCTTAGTTAGGAACGAGTACAGTCCATACACTTCCTCCTCTGGTGTCTCGGATTGCGCATCCAGATCCGCGCTAGTCTGACCATCATCCTCCACATGGTGTGTCGCAGCATGCTTGCTCATCTGTGGACACTTGCGCTGGAGATGCCCCACTCTCAGACAGCCTTTGCAACTATATTGCTTAAATCGTCACTGCTGGTGCCGGTGATTTCCCCCACAATGCCAACACGGAGAAATCGGATGCATTCCCGCTGGTGGACTTTGGGCGGCCACAGGTTTCGCATACGCAGTCGGGTAGGCCCTGCCATGTGTCACTCAATATCTGCTCTCCTTCAATTCTGGCCTCTTAAGCATCCCCAATTTTAATTGCTCAACCATTGATGGCTGTGCCTTCAGCTTCCAAGGCCCTAAGCTCAAGAATTCCCTCCCTAAACCTCTCCACCTCTCTTTCATCCTTTAAGATGCTCCTTAAAACCTACCTCTTTGACCATACTTTTGGTCATCTTCCCTAATTTCTCCTTATGTGCCTCAGTGTCAAATTTTATTTTGTAACGCTCCTGTGAAGCACCTTGGGACGGTTTACTATGTTAAAAGCGCTATATAAATAAAAGTTGTTAATGTAGTTGCAACTATTCATTTACTATTTGCTCGAGGAGATAGTTCAGTTTAATAATTATTGTAAAATCTATGTTGTGTCATTGCTACTGATCACTTATTCTTTGAATGTTTAATAAATTTATTTGGCTTAATGCCTAATTCATTAAAGCCTAAGTCACAGTCCAATTTGGTTTCATTTTGATGATTTACGAAGTCAAGGAAGATCATGTGAAGGCATATAATAAAACCAGTAAGCTGATATATAGTGAAAAGGGTTTTTTGTTCGATCCTTGGACATGCAAAGAATAGACTTAGATATCTGGGCATCCAGAAGCAATCTGAGGAACATGGAGAGCAATGGTTCTGAACCTAAAGAATATCTAAACTTTAAAAAAAAATTAAGTTGTAACATAATAACTATAGGACAGATTCTGCCCTTGATAGGGTACAGGGGCAAGTATAAATAGATTCAAGTGACTATTGTTTCCAGAGAGAGAAAGGATGGAAGGATATGGGAAAAAGGATGAGTGGGTGGGGTTGAACTACCAAAAAGTGATGAGTTGAGTCTGATAACCATTTTCTGGTTCTAAAGATTTTTATTTTCTGCACAGTTAAGTCATAAGACTGTGAAATTTGGCACCTTAGTGCCAGCTGATAAGGCTGGTTTCGGAGAAATAATGGTGGCCACCTCATTTCAGCCACTTCTGGCATGGAACACAGTGGCCACAATTTTGGGTAGTTTGGCAGCATTGCCATTGCCCGCACTATGGTAATTAGTCAGAACGTGATGTTAATCAGCGCACAACACTGAACTGATACATGACCTGCTATTTTGGACGTCGCCGCTCCGCTCAATGCTCTCTCCAAAGCACGCACAGCTGAACATGCATTCAGCTGCATGACAGACCTTCTACCAACACTTCTAAAGGGACACATGCAACTTTGAGTTAAGTTTAGATTTTTGCTTTTGTACTGGTTTCTTTATGCTTTATTTGAGTCGTGGTTTGGTGTAAGACATTTAAAATGTTGTTAAAGTGCACAGGGAATGCTGCTAGACATTTGAAAAGCTTTGGCTCTTAAAGGAAGGCCTCTGACAACAACACTTGCTCCCAGTCCTGAGAGCTCCAGTTGCAATCCCCCTTGGGCTGCAGCATGACATTGAGATGGAACAGAGGCAGCAAAGAGGACAAGCTGCTTGAGGAGGAAGAGGAGGAGGAGGAAGAGGAACAAGCAAGAAGAGGAAGCAGAAGAGAAGGAGGAGGAAGCAGCAGAGGAGGAAGCGGAAGGAAAGATATAAACCCAGCCAGCCCCTTTCTGGCTGGGATATCCAGGATTGAATCATCTGTTTGCGGTATCAGTGACCACAACCTCATTTCCCCTTTCAACATTTGTCCCACACCTTCCCTTCCCTCTGTTACTGACCATCACAGTGTCCTCTTAGCCACAATGCTGAAATAAAAGCCACCAAAAAGCAAATATTACACCAAAAAATCAACTAATCACCCTTGTGCATTAGCTTAGTGACTGTCTTTGCATTTCCTCGTGCTCTTATGAAGTGCTACTCCAGTAGCTGCAGCATGGCTGGTGGAAGGCTTCTGACTTTTAGTGGGAGAGACTGCAGATGGCCTTGCAGGGCAACCTCGAGGAGCTGGTGGCTGTGAGTGTCAAATCGAGTGATGGTGTTTCTTCTTCTGTTCTTTCCTCTCCCTCTTCTTGTTCAACCACAGGCTGGGCAGGCTGGATATCTTGGGTGTCTGAAATGGGGAAGGCATGAGGGAAAGGTTGTGGTGAGAGAGGAGGATAAAGCAAGATGTACATGCTTACACCATGGGCAGCTAGTAAATCAGAAGATATAGTGGGATGAGGGGAAATGGGATGTGAAAAGAAGGATAATGTATGAGGATACCGGCAGATTGTATTCTTTCAGCCATGCTGCTGGCCAATGGTGCAGCCATGCCCCTGTCAGGAATGGCCAGCACCATCTCCTCCAAAGAGGTGAGGTGAAGCTAAGAATGTGAGGTGTGCCTTGTGTTTGACAAACATTGTTGGTAGATGAGTGATGTGGGGGAGGGGGGGAGTTGTGCATTGAGCAGTGTGTGAGACTAGTGGTGCAGTTGGTAGAAGACAGTTTTTGAAGATGCATTCACTGACCTTCACCATTGGTCTGAGGTCATGAAACTTCTTCGGGCACTGGAGCCACATCCTGCAGGTGACATAAGTGATCTGTCCCACATCCTTCTTTCTGGGGGGTCTCCTGGTCAATGTTCCCTGTAATTTGTTTGGCACTACAAAGCCCCTTATACCATGCATGTGCATTTTTTGCATTGAAAAGCTGGCAAGCCCGCTGCACAGGATCCCTGGAGCACTACATGGCTGCGCAGCTTAAAGGGAACATTGCTCCTGGCCCCCTATGGGTAGAGCACCTCTCTTCCAGTGTTTACCAAATGCACAAAGGCCTCGAGTGCTATGACCTTTTGGGTTATGCTGAAGTACTTTTAACATTTTTCGTAACCAGAAGACAGCTCACCTTTAAGAGGTGCAGACTGCCTTTAAGAGGCGCAGGCTAGCTTTAAGTAAAGCTATAAGTAAAGCAAGCCTCGAATGAACATCGAGAACTTCGACCTCCTGCTGAGCGCACAGCCTGTCAGCAACACGTTCAGCACTGGGCAGTGCGCTGCAATCATTATAATTAGCAGGCAACATGAATTTGACATGATGCCTGAGCTTTCAACAGGCGCAGACTGATCACGCATCGTGGTGTCCGCACCCATTTTTCAGCTTTATCCAATTTTACCCCTTAAGAGTTTAGTTCATAAACTGTAGAAAAGAACTATACGCTTACTGCTTTTTATTCTTTCGATCATCATGTGGCAATGAGCTCCAGCAAAACACACACCATAACTTCACAATGAATTTGAGTGCGGCAATTAGAAAAAAAAAGTGCTCTACATATTGTCTACATGATCCACATTGAAATATTAATGTTATCGTTATACTACATCTACCAGTTTAAGACAAATAGCTGCAATATTTGTTCCAGCCAGACATGCCAAGGTCGAGTTTCCGCTTGTTTACGCTAGTAGTATCAGTGCAATCTGGGAGGAATCGGCAGAACCAGCCCAAAAGATCGGGGGATTTTAAACGTAAGTAAACGTAAGTAAACGTAATGCTCTTTACGAACCCCTTACGTTCGTGATTTCCGTGATCTTTTACACGGGTTCAAGATTCAATTCGCCTTTAAATCACTGTTGTATTCAAAAAGAAATCTGCCAATCCAACACATATTTCAACAAATCCCATAAAATGTTTGTATTTGAATGAAATTTGAATAGATACCAATCTAAGACAAAACGGGCTACACCTCCAGGTCAATTTTATAAGATTCTGTCGATTGTGCTGGTTCAGGAAGGCTCTTCATATTGCATTCCTTTTCTTAGGTGCACAGGCACTAGTAGGCACGTTGTAAGAGTTTCTTCATATTTAATTTACTAAATACTAGTGTACACCAATGAAACTATTAAATGGTTCAACATTGGTTTTTAATGTCATTTTCAGTGATTTTAAATCAGGTTACTCAGGTGGAGGACTGAATACGCTTATTCAAATGTTTATTTTTGGTGATAAACCCAATTTCAGCTATATTAATAAAGCTGGACCAGGTTACCACTCTTAAACTCATCAAGGAATACTACTGAATGGAAAAAAATTAAAAATTAAATATTACATTTTATTACGCTGCCCGATTGCGTTGGTTTATGGAAGATTGTATGTTTGTGATATGCTACTAAATTTTAGCAGAAACTTGAACTGTAACCTAGCCTGCGCAATTTCAAGTGCATTTTGGGCACAATTTCCGATTGGTCCCTAATCAGAAACTCTATGCCACACTTTATACAATCTGCCTGGAACTCGAATTTTTCCACCCAAGAGAAAGCTCTGTGCATAAGGAGTTACGCACAATATGGAGCTACCCACATGCCCAGAGCTTCTTTCACAGCAGTTAACATTTAAATATTGAGAGTGTAGGTATCACTGCCCACGCTGTCTTTAGCTCAAAGCAGGTTTAAAAAGTCTTTGGCAAATTCAAGGGCATTTTCAAAACATTGTTCTACGCTGCACTGGAGTTGCACTGAATTTGGCTTCAAATCAAAATGGTATGTGATTACTCCCTCCAGTGAGTCTCATGCCATTATCTCCAGAATCAGATCAGGTCTTGACTCTAGATTTATAATACAACTGTAAGATTGGTGTGAAGAGGAAACTGCTTTGAGTGATACTAAAGTGCAAGTAAAGATGGGCATTTCTGATAACCTTTTTGATACAGTTAGAGCAATGAGGATAATAGCCAGCAGAGGGTGATAAGATATGGCAGAAATATCAGTCAGAACAAGGGTGAGTTCTCCCCTCTTTCCAAATACAGATCGTTGTCGAGGGACAACTCTCCAGATTATTGCATTATTCAATCATTGTAATAAGAGTTTACTTGTAGATTATATCACTAACATTACTGCCGTAGACATTAACTCTGAATAATGTTTGACCCCAATTTCACACCTCTCAGTGAGCAATAATCATTCTTAATTGATGCAGTAATTACAACTCGTCACGTTTTACCAAAAACAGACAGAAGAGCCCTGTAATTTTCAATCTTAACTTCCTAAAAGTGGAAATGAAACCCTCATACTATTACAAGGCAGCTACTTCACATCTCTGTGTATTTAAAAAAATACTAACCTGGATAGTTACTACAAATGGTAATTGTAATTATAAATTAAAAGGAAAATGTGAAAATATAGGTCAACAGTGCAATTTCAGACATTTTAAAAGTTTTTTTGTTTCAAGTTTTAATGGGCCAATTAAAAGCATTTCTTTCAATAAATATTTTTTAAATCAATATAGTTAGGAACCATCTATATAATTTGATGGATGATCTTTCGATCTATTCGAACGGGCTAGATGTCTTCCTAATGATAATATGAGATTGGATAGCGGGAGTGTGTACAAACGGGATGGCCGGGGCGGGAATCGCGCCTCTGTGACTAATACAATAGCTCAGTTCATCGCTCCATTCTCTCCACACAAGCTCATTCAAACTAGCTTTGCACGAAATCCATTATCACCAGCCATGCGAAATGATCCGCAACGTACCTTAAAATTACAACTGTATATTGAACTTTCATTTCCTCCTGTGTCTCACTTTTTAACACTAATATACTAACTCGTGTCAGAAAGTTCACTAGCGATGCCTTTAAATCAAAGATTTCTGTCTGCTTCTGATTGTAAAAAACACAGACGTTTGTGAGTTTACAAAATAATTTTACATGCTAGATTACGTTTTACACTATTTTAGAAATAGAAAAAACTCTCAGGCGCATTAATGTAATGTGATTGTGAAAGCGATATATTGCTCCTCGCGTTGTTTCAACCCTTTCGATCCCTTCCTACATAAGTGAACGAACTCACAGTGCTGACCTACCTAAGTATAAATATAATCTGAGAAACAATTGCCCGCATTCAGAGGAAGGAACACACTACTGGATCCACTTTGGTGGTGGCACGCCCGGCCATGCCGAGCTCCCCTTTACCTGGACAGGTCTGTGTGTAATCGTAACAGCAGTCGCCAGTACTTTTACATGCTTCGTCGCAGTAGCAAGTCCCGTAAACCCGGTCCATTCTCCAACCCGTGCTGCTGCATCCGTGGTCCCTGCCGTGACAGCATTTGTGAGATTCGGAGCAGCCCGCTTCAGTAATATCCGAAAAGCACAGCAGTCCGGCCAGGAGAAGCAAACTCACCCGTATACTCCCCATTGTAACACAGCACCGCGGCCGCAGCAAGTGGGGCAACTGACTCGCTCCGACTTCCAATAATATTACAGGGAGGAGGGGAGTGCACAGCAGGTCAGCTCTTGTAATACTGACGTGGGTTTTACCTAAATGGAAAATAGTTTCATCAAAGATAATAATATTCCTTTAAGAAAAAAAAAACGTTTCCAGGGATAGATGATCCTTTTTCTTCACTAAAGTGATTCCAGGGAAACCTCGCCAGAGTTGATCCTTCCTCACAAGAGACTGAATCCAAATGTGAGAAAGGTTGATCCTCCTTAGTTTTACAGAAAACGTTCAGAATGATAGTCCTGTGTCGGAGGCTGAAATTGACGGAGATTGTTAAACGATGGTTTGCTGTGACTTGTTTCCAATGATGCCAGTGCAACAAGCGGGGAGAAAGAACACTCACAGTTCTCTCTCCAGTGACTCACAGCGGCCAGCCCCAGTATGTCTCGAACGCTATTCTAACACAGCCCAAAGGAATGTGAACAGTGGGCTCCAATCCACAGACAAGAGCATGCAGTGTGGGGGCACTGGCTCGGCTTTCTATATCAAATCATTTTCCTTTAAAGACAGCCAGAAAATATATTCGTATTTACCCTTTTCTAAATACTTTGATTAAGAGCTTATTTCAAAGACTGGCGACTATTTGTTGGCACAAGAAGCCTGAAATTTCATGTATATTTATTTACAGGATATTAATACTAACTTTACATTATTGCACAAAAACCGTTGGAACGGTTAACTATGGCTGAATTAATCAGCTCTGGCCCATTCGAACCCATTGAGCTCGAGAGTAAATCACTATTTAATATATAAAATAGTTGGAAAAGTATGACGTTTTAAGTAAAATATTTTAGGCCTTATTTGGTGAACCCAGAAAAATTGGAGCTGGGCAAGTCGGCAGTGTGGGCACGTCGCCCTCCTGTTCATGTCTGCATTGGTGTTGCTGTGAGCATCTATAAAGCCTGCCAGCGAAGAAACGTTAGCTCCGCTTCTCTCTCCACAGATGCTGTCTGACCTGTTGAGTATTTCCAGCACATTCTGTTTTTATTTAAGAAAAGTTCGTTGCTCTGTGCAGTTAGTGTCTCCTTTCCAGTAGAAAGCTGTTTCTTTGGCAAACATGACATCATTGACTTGCTTTGTACAGGAATGAACAACAGTTTGGTTTATCTGGTGGATGCCTTGGAATTGAATAAAAACTCAATGCTGCAATGACTTTGACAACAACATGAAGAGTTGGTCCAGTACTTGTTCATAGAGTGTATCTGGGATAGTTTCCTTGAACAGTACATTGTGGAACCAACCAGGGACCAGGCTATCTTAGATCTGGTACTGTGCAATGCGACAGGATTAATAAACGATCTCCCAGTAAAGGATCCTCTAGGAATAATTGACCATAACATGGTTGAATTTCAAATTCAGTTGGAGGGTGAGAAAGTTGGATCTCAAACCAGTGTCCTAAGCTTAAATAAAGGAGACTACATAGGTATGAAGGCATACTTGGCTAAAGTGGACTGGGAAAATAGACTAAAATATGGGACGATTGATGATCGGTGGCAGACATTTAAGGAGATATTTCATAACTCGCAATAAAAATATATCCCAATAAGAAGGAAAGACTGTAAGAGAAGGGATAACCATCTGTGGCTAACTAAGGAACTAAGGGATGGTATCAAATTGAAAACAAGGGCAGACAATGTGGCCAAGACTAGTGGGAGGCCAGAAGATTGGAAAACTTTTAAAATCCAGCAAAGAACGACTAAAAGAATAAAGAGAGGGAAGATAGATTATGAAAGTAAACCAGCACGAAATATAAAACAGATAGTAAGATTTTCTACAGATACTTAAAAAGGAAAAGAATGGCTAAAGTAAATGTTGGTCCTCTAGAGGATGAGACTGGGGAATTAATAATGGGATACAAAGAAATGGCAGAGATGTTGAACAAATGGTAGAAGGCACTAAAAACATTCCAATGGTGGATAATCAAGGGGCTATAGGGAGGGAGGAAGGAACTTAATACAATCACTATCACTAGAGATGTAGTGCTCGGTAAAATAATGGGACTAAAGGTAGACATGTCCCTTGGATGTTATAAGAAGTGGCTGCAGAGATAATGGATGCATTGGTTGTAATCTATCAAAATTCCCTGGGTTCTGGGGAGATCCCAGTGGATTGTAAAACCGTAAATGTAACGCCCCTATTTAAA